>NW_003201035.1:0-2156 GCF_000006405.1 Perkinsus marinus ATCC 50983
TTATCCCTTCAAGCCCCCGAAGTGCCACTTCACCACTAGGATATATCACTGCAATATTAGTGCCAATGGTTCTATCTGTCTCGATATCCTCAAGGATCAGTGGAGTCCAGCACTAACTATATCCAAGGTAAGAGGCTGAAGATCATACCATTACTACCATACTATCAACACAGGTTCTGTTGTCTATCTCATCGTTACTCACTGATCCCAACCCTGACGATCCGTTTGTTCCCGAGATTGCCCATATGTACAAGGGTGATCGGAATAAGCATGACGCCATTGCCAGGGAATGGACGCAGAAATATGCTATGTGAGGTTTCCGGGCGATATTCAGCAACAGGAAGAATCGCTACGATTGTCGACCTCTGGGTGCTTGATAGAGTACCTTGCGGGATTCTCGATGTGATTGTTATTACTACAGTTGCACTCAGTGAGTGACAACCTACTGTTACAACGCATCCTTTTGTATATTTCCATATCCACTAGCACTCTATTGTCCTCCCAAAGGCGATGGTTTCTCTTTGCTGTTGCGACGACCCATACGATTCCTCAAAGCAACCGTGTGATGTTGGCCGTATGTTGAGCGGCAGCATCAGCCTTTAATCGTCGTACTATACTTCACTGAAATAGATATACTTGACAACGCCGCCATCACCATCTACAGCTGCATCATCACCGTAGTCGATACATGGTCTCTTGGGTTCTTAGTGAGTTAATCGTTGGCGCATTCATCCTTCGTCACATTCAACTCAACTATCAACATGTCTCGTCTTTAAGTGCGTCTGTTTATACCTTCCCTATGCAGCATCAATAGGGATGCGTCTGAATGCATTCATCAGAAATATAGAGTATCGATCAACTCGATGGTCAGCGACAGCAGCAGTAGCCAGTGGCCTATGGCACCATTCGTCAGTATTTGGCTCAACAAGAGACCCGAATAATAGTTGCGAATGAGAGAAGGTAAGTCCACGGATATCGAATATCGCAACTTTGACCATTCTTTCCGGGTAGTGAGTGTGAAGCGAACCCCAATTTCGCCTCATGACCTGCTCCCTACAACCTCGGTGTGGACCTGAGGAGGAACATTAACTGGACAATCATGTTGGTAGCGATGTATGTATGAACCGAATTACTTTTGACGAAATCAACACTCAGCGATGGGAGTGAGAACTCATCAATAACTCTAAAGATGTAGTAAATCGCCAGAAGCGATAGCGTGATATGATAAGAAGAATCCAACGATGAGCTGGCAGAGTCCCTGGCGAGATTGAGTCAATGCTTGAAGTCTTCGCCTGGAACTGACCGTAAAATAGCACAGCGAATCGAATGAAGGAAAACTGTTCGATATGTAGCTGCTATGCATGGTTCAGACCAGCGTGCCAAAGAGGAAACCTTCGGTTGAACCGTGGCTTCCAGAATAAGAAATTCACCCATGCTGAGAAACTAATACCAGAGGCGAACTCCCACTCACTCGCAAGATGATGGGCTGTGGTAGCGGTGAAGTCAAGACCCATGGAAGCTCCGCCATGGGGGATAGAAACGGTGACACCAAGCTTACCCAAGGCAGTGATATTGTTCGAAGGGTATGCGGCACAAGCAACAACCCCGTCAATTGTGACTCCCACGGGTAGGTTAAACGTGAGGATTTTTATGTTGAAGGTCACCGAAACAGCTACGGTGCCTTGAAAAGTTCTGGTCGCCGGGTCGAATAGATCATGACCAGAAGCATTAGCAACGAGGCAAACCGTAACAGTGAGGCTCACTGTGGTACCGGCCTGCCAAACCATTGCACATCCTTTGGCGTGAAGGGAGAAGTCCAGTGCCAACGCTTCGTGTTGGTTAGTGTTCAGAATAACTGTGAGTCTGAGTTCTGCACTCCGAGTATGTACATGAACATCAGACATCCGTATTCCAGCATCGAGCTCCATCTGCCCTTTCGAAGCATTCTTATCGGCAACAACAGACAGACAGTACTTGTCTGACTGGCCATCCTTCATGCAGGTCTTAGGGTACTCGAAGTCGAACATCTCTATCAACGAGCGAGCCCGACCAGTAGTGGAGAAATAAAATCTGCAGCAGACCCTGGCTCGATAACATGGTACGGGACGATTCCTGTACTCTCGAAATGCGATGCTGGAATCCAATCTGATACCATA
>NW_003214474.1:0-1028 GCF_000006405.1 Perkinsus marinus ATCC 50983
ATCCTTCGATAAACCGGAATACTCGACGCTGACCGATTTGGCAGCTATCGAATACCCAAAATATATCGAAATGTCAGTCATCCTGATCGCCGCCGGCAGATCAGGAGTGATGTCCAAAAACTCCCAATTTGGGAACTCGGACATCACAACAGTCCTTTCGCAAGAATCAGCCACCCACAATTATATAAAAAATGCAATAATCCGGAAAAACTTCGAAAAAGAAACCGTCAATGGTGATTGGTGACGCGGTGATACCAAAAATACAAATAGCACACGATATACCTCTTTTTTAAAAAATTCACCGCGTCACCCATCACCACCCCAAATCTGCGCAACGAAAAAGGTCAATTTTAAGTAAAATTCACTTAAATTTCACTTAAATTCACTTAAATGGAATGCGCAGATTTAGACCATTTTGGTGACATCTCCAAATGACCTACCACATATGGTCCACTGTAACACCCCATCCTCAGAAGCATACCCATATGGTTGAAATCGAGCCACATGGCCTACATCAACTTTTATACCCACCTGCAAGTCAATTTCGCCCATGTGCGAAATTGATGTGCAGCTTTCGCGAGCATCTTTGACCAAACGTGCACATCGATTTCGCGCATCCCCCTCCACCCCTTGGACAATGTTATAAACTATGTTCACTCGTCTCTCTATTGAACTACTGGGCTGTGATGTGGGCTAGCATTGGGTGCTTCACAATACAAGTGAAAAGTGGAACAATGTCCAAGGAGGTGGGGAGGGGGGAACTAGCAAAATGTGCGACTTTTGCAAAAAGCCAGCAGCACCCTAAGGACTTCCCGGGCGGTCCCCCACCCCAGTACTATCCGGGCCTTGCGCCGCTTAACTTCGGAGTTCGGATGGGATCCGGTGTATTCGACGCAGTATGGCCGCTGGCGATCATAAAGTCGACCAAAAAGCCAAGTTACCCCCAACCGCGCACACCCAAATTTGGACAAGTCGAGGATTTTCAACCCATAAGTGTAATCCTCCATCCAACTTCAAACCCTCACCAG
>NW_003212512.1:0-1130 GCF_000006405.1 Perkinsus marinus ATCC 50983
ACGAATATCGATACTCTGCGAATGGAGAAAGTGCAAGTCTACGATGCCTTGAAAAACAATCTTGACCAGGCAAGAACATTTCTACTCTTCCGCAATACGGGAAGTCTCGTATGCCCGTGCAGGTGAAAAGCACTACAGCTGCACTCGGGGATCTCACTTCTGAATTCGAGTTGGACAGAAAAGAAGCAGTTGGCTGCCAACAGAAACTGTCCGAGTTAAAGGCCGCTGATGACTCAGAGAAGCGAGCTTTTAGAAAGCAGATCGGAGGTGCTCCTTGGGCCATTGCCGGTTGAGTATGTCAGACTTGTGACGTAGAGATCTCCCTAACGTGATAAATAGCATTGATGATCATGATTCAATGCGTGTGCATGTATGAACCTGTGGCAGATATGAAGAAGCAGATAACAGAAATTCATCGTGAAGGGCAGGAGTGGGAGGTGCAGACCAACCGCGAGAGTATCAAACAGAGGCTTAGCGCTCGGCGAAGCCCTCGAGGTACCCCAGGACCGGCCTGCTTCCACCAACTGATGATCCCTAGGTCGTCATCGTGATGGTAAACCATTCTTACCGTCATCGGCGAGAGAAGGGATCCTGGTAAGACCGATGATACGACCAAGGGTTCCTGCAGTTCCTCGCTCCAGGCGGAATACACGAATGCTGTGGAAGAGGAGACTTTCTCAGAGATGAATACTATGAAAAGTGAGAGAAGTCAATGACCATTAGCCACAATGTGCATCTGGATTCAGGAATATTAAAGCTAGCATTGTTGAACTCGATCCAAAGAAGACATATTAGACAACATAACAGGAACAGCGAAGTGTTCGAGCAGGTAGGTTTAGGATATGCTACACATTGCAACAAGTCGAGCGAACACATGTTCTGGCTACAATGAGTATTTGGTCAACTCTCACATAACTTGTTGTACTCATACGTGATATTTGAGGCCAGCGTACGTACGTCAACCAGTCTTGTGGGCGGGCATTTAGGCTTTCCGTACTATCCAGCAATCCACGGGTGTCACAGAGGCCGGAGATATCGTGAAAATCTTCGTCAAGGCCGAACAAGAGAATTACGGGTGAACACGAGGGAATGAGTTGAACCCGCTGAGTCACCTGGTCAGGTTGGGGACT
>NW_003212333.1:0-1563 GCF_000006405.1 Perkinsus marinus ATCC 50983
TAGAGACTGGTAGTGAGACTGAGATCTTTAGTTAGGAGTCCGCATACTGTATCATCTGAGATCAATCGCAAATGTCATTTTTATCTTCTTGAACGAGTCGCGTTTTTACAGTGTCAATTAATAACTTATTAATAATGCGCTATTAACAATACACGTTCACATTATCATAATACTGTCGCTACGACAGTAACGACAGTGTCGTACAACGCGGGTAGGTCCCTCAGCGACCGTCGCTGGGACAATGCGCCTACTTCACAATGTGAAGTTCACATCACACAAATCTCTAGCGAAAAGTATTGGAAGTAGACACGCGAATAATCTTGGGAATTGCTAGCGCGACGGACTTACCGGGCAGTTGCCAATTGCCAACTAGTAGATTATTGCTGTAATATAGGTGCAGGACTCCTGCAGCAGGAGTGGACTAGTATTTCATTATTCATTTACGTAGTTATCTAGTTTGAAACGATTCATTGCTTCGAGCGGCTGGAAAGCCCAATTTAAGCTCTGAAATAATTAAAAGTATAGTGCTTTGGTTCGAACCCTATACCGTTGCACTTACAAACACGAAACTTAACCACTGAACCATACACTCTACATAACAAGAACTTTTTAAGTGTTCTCCATGGCGACCTGTTATTGCTTCAACGTTCCCCAAGCGATTGGGTAAAATAATGCCAATATATATATTAATAGATTATAATGGCGCGCGATTTTTAGTTGGTTAAAATCGGGTTTGGCTAAATTCGGGCGGAGCCGTAGTCGTAACCGTAAGCGCTCGCCCGTGTGATCGATAAGTTAAGGTGGTGGTGATAATGGTGGTAGTAGTGGGCATTTTTCTCATTTGTTCTTTTCCTCCTCCTCCTTCGTCTTATCGTGTATGTTGAAAGTATCACGTGGTAATCTGAGTGGTGGTGGTTCATCATCTATGGCTGAACAATTATTCCCTGGGTATAAGGATAAGATATGGGCTATGATACCTGATGAATATAAACTTATTAAGATTAGGAATGATAATAATATATTCGAAAAAGGTATTAATAAACATAAAGCCTTTCAAGAAAGGTATATTACCTATAAGGATAATATAGAACAACGTTTTATACCATCACAAAAGTATAGGAAACCATCAATTGATTGGAGAAGACAACAGGCCAGAGGTACACTACATATTGGAAGATGGTAATAATAACAACAACAACAGTCAGGAGTAGTAGTAGTAGTATTATAGGTATGAAGGGCCTGATGGTAGTGATTATCGTCCTAATAATACAGTTGATAGGATGAAGGAATTAATACCATTTACTGATAAGGAATGGTCATTAAGGCAAGGTCAACGTACTTGGGATGGTCTTAAGTTTGTTATCATATGTTGGGGAGGTAATAATAATAATTAATAATAATAATGTATGGTATTGGTATTATTGTTAGTATGGATGGGATGGAAGATGACTCAGACTTATCCTATTGTATGGTGTGATGAACAACAACAAGAAGAAGAAGAAGTGGAGTAGGATTGTACGAGACCTAATGTGATGGTGACTGATCATAATAGTAGTAGTAGCA
>NW_003210968.1:0-2115 GCF_000006405.1 Perkinsus marinus ATCC 50983
TCCTGCATCTTATAGGTCACGAAGTCATCGAATGAGCCCACTTGCTGTGATACCAGACCTGATCGTTGAGATCCCCATCATCAGCTGGAGCGGAAGCCGTACCTTTGTCTTTGAAATACGCATCAGCCACTGCCCAGGAGTCGTCCTGGACAATCTCGTCCTCCACATCGTCATCGTCACTGACACAAGGTGGAGGTATATCAGACCACGACACCAGCGAGCGGTCCCCCCCCAACCGCAAATCGAAAGCGCACAGTGTGGCGTGTCGATGACCCCAGGAGCCCCTCTACTACTCTAGATCCGCATCCTCTTCCATTGCGACCTTCTCCTCGAACAACTCATCATCTGAAGAGTCCAATAACAGGATCCACATACGAGCATCCTACCTTTAGCTTCGTCACCACCAGCTTCGCTTCCAGACTGAGACGAGCCTAAATACGAGTCAACTGACCTTACCCTATCGAATGAACTGAACTTGACTAATACAGGGCCTTTTCATCACATGCCCATCAGCACTACCAACCTTCACTGACTAGTAGATACAATTCCGAATTGAATGCAGCATCACGAAGGTCCTCCCCCAACTGGCAGGATAAGCTCCAACAGCCCCGTTAGTACTCGTATCAGAGCCGAACAAGTCCGAGTCGTCATCACTGGCATCTTTATCATCATCACTCTTAACATCAGCTTCCCCAACATCCTCCATAGGGGCATCCTCTCCCATCGAGTCCCCTTCCTCCTCCTCCTGTCCAACATGCTGGGTCTGGGCCTGATTGAAGCTCAGTCAAGGCTCGCCCTCAGAGGCATTCCTCTCCTACCAGAGTGTCATCCACTGAGAACTCCGAGTCAGAGCTGTCACTCATAGGGAAGTACAACCTACGTCTACAGCGAAATAACCATTCACTCCGACTCACAACGCAACACGATGTACAAGGAACAATCCAAGTGAAGAGGTGTCGTAAAAAATGCTACAGATTTTCCAAAAATTCAGCGGAGCGAAGCACGTGACGACCATGCACGATCAACTCTTCCTAGTAGACCCCCCCAAGATACGAAAGGTAACGCAGTATATGAAGTACTCGTCAAACTGGTAGGAGGAGCGGCCTTGCATCGGGTGAGCCTCCTCTGGCGACAGTTGCTGATACCAGAAAGTCTTCTGATGTCGTTGCTGCTGCTGCTGACGGTAAAGGGCGGCGTCCAAGGACCCGAAGACGAGTAGGCAGTAGACCATACAGAGCCTCCGAGTTAAACGGCAAGTCAAAAGTCGGCCACTCGAAGGGCTCAACGGTCGGGTTGGAAAACTGGCAGGAGAAAGAAGCCGGGAGCCTCATCAGCAGATAGTGGATCGTAAAAGCAGCCATCATTCGAGCTTGGGTGTCAGTCATAGTAGTGGAGAGGTCTTACTGACCATACCTCATCTTTAATCATCATTCATGACTGATGCTACAGGAAGGTTCCAATTAATTACTCGTTATTCGATGTATCACCATGGTGTATGCATCATGACTATCGTGTCATACTCTACGTCAGCAGCAGCTCGGGTAGCATTATGATTCTTAGCTTACTGCATCATATACTTAATCCACGCTTCTACGTTGCACCCGTTAGTAAAATCGATTCTATGTTCTCTGTGTTGTGTGCGGTAGTCGAGGAGTCTCCTCACAATAGCAGAAATCGGCTATTGTATGTTCCACGGTTATAGGCAACAATGATGTCTAGCAACAGATGCACACACATTAGTCAAGAATCGTCCTTATCCACAGTCGGAGGTCTCAACAGCGCCCCTTACAGCAATGCTTGCGATGGTGGTGATTGACTCGAGAAGGACGAGGAGGAGGGTACAAATAACAAAACACGACAAGAGAAAAAACGCATAAAATTCAATTGGGGTGAATGGCGCGAATGGTACGGTATCAGGTAGGGGTAGTCACCATAGGAGGTGTCCGAGCCCCACATGAACCTGTCATAGACGGCCTCTTCCTCGACCCACTCATAGCTCGTAGTTGTTCCACCAGGCGAGCGACAGGCACACGATACATACTCAAGGACACCGCCGATTCGAACCTAAGACGACCACCAATGTGAAGCATGTTGATAGGATGAGGAGGGCGACAC
>NW_003206058.1:0-2105 GCF_000006405.1 Perkinsus marinus ATCC 50983
GGTCTTGCCGTATTATCCGTTGTTCATATCGTGAGGGGACTGTGTTCGAAGTGGTTGGGCTAAGTACAAGTCACTCAAGCATACCATCTAGATCAGTGATTAGTAAAATCAACAACGCAATCGCCGGAACGTTCAGTATGTGTGTTCCTTCTCTCGGGCGATGTGAGAAATCAGCTCGATGATGCTCTCTTATTAATCATAACAGCATTATGCCTATCGGCATTATGAGTTATGATGACGATAGACTATCATCATCATTATCGTCCAAAAGTAACAGTGGCCGTTGCCTAAAGCCTCCCATCATAGAAGGTCATCTAACTCAGTGGCTGAGAGAGCTACACGTCGTCTATCGTAAAAACCAGGAGGGATATGACACGTCCCTAGTGAAGAATAATGGGCTGGATATTGTGACTACTTCTCCTGTTGGGTAGCAGTGGTCAGCAGAACTCATATGAAACTAAAAGCTGTAACTACTCCATTGTGTCAGAGAATGTTGCTTAGAATTCAAGTCAGGATGTATAGTTCTTGCTCGAGAGGAGCCTCTCATCCTGTGGGCCCGTGATCGACTTTATCCGAGTCCACATACATTCAGCTTAGCTGTGCCGTCGGCTTGCACCAAGGAGTTCAGGCTAGTAGAAGGCTTCAAGTTGAAACTGCTATCTTTACCTTTTCGGTCTTCCGATGATCACAAAATCATCACCCAAGACCCTTGAAATCTCAGTAATTTACCCTACTCCCCGTAAGTAGCCCTTAATCGTTTATTAAATATCATGACTGCCTTGCTGATTCCTCTTCTCCTACGCTCAAAGAGTTCGTTTTATTTGTGCTTTTGCTCTACACAGGACCTTTCAGTCCGTATTCGCACTCACGTCAACATTGCCCGTATTATCTGTTGTCGTTACGATGAACTGTTTCAACTCATAAGAAACACACATCACCATAGTAGAAACGTTCAGTGTATACGTAGGACTATACTAGAAGTCAAACTCGTCTCCATCGTCTTCATCCACCTTACACTCCTTCAACACAGCGATAATGGCCTTACCTCGAGACTGCTCCTCTGTTGGCAGTTTAGGGAGTACGAGCGATTTAACCTGAGAATAAACGCCACACCTCAACCTAAAGGTATCCGCATGTACACTCACCATCATTTCCAACCCGTCACGCAAATCGCTGTATTTTCCAACACACTCGAACAGCTTGGCCGCCTCGTCTCCCTTCCGATCAATGAGCTCAATAATGAGCTCCCTAATCAGCACATCCAACTTCACTCGACCATCACCCGTCTCAGCACAGGCGAAGTCGAGGAACCTCAAAATCGTCAAATCCACGACGCCCTCCACTATCATGAACGCGGCGATCTTCGCCAGAATTCCGACCCTCTTGACAGGATACGTATGACACTGTTGCAGCAGTTTCGTCAATGCGTTCCTCAAAGCGTGGGAATATCTCGATCCCCACGTCCCTGGCAGCTCCGTGAGAGCCTTCCCGACACGACAGTAGTATCGATTGAAGGAATTCTCATGAATGGCACAGTGTAGCAACACCACCGCAACTTGAGGCACCAACTTCGGTCGAGAACCGATGACCTGCCCCAACCGGAACACCGCATGTTTGTAGTCTTCCGCGCCCATGAGTGCTATGAAAATAGACTTTCGCAAATCCGTGTTCATCTTCATTTTAGCCGCCAACTTCAACAATCTAGCGTGTTCACTGTCCTCAGCTTTAGAGGTGGTGGCGGTGACTCTGATCCCCCCAGAGGCGCCTCGCCACCAGGGAGTGTCCTTTAGCCTGTCAACCTGCTCCGGATCGAACATGTTCACGGGAACTTGCAAGAGGGAATCTTCCGGAGTTCCCCGACCTTTTAGTATATTCGACGACTTCAACCAACCAAAATTTGCCTCAAAATGCGACAGAGCCGTGAAGTTGACTTTGTTGTTCCTCAAGTTTTCGAGCTCGCCCAAAAGGAACTGATATTTTCCGCTGGCCTCGCCCGCCACATTAGAGTCCTTCGTCAAGACTTCCAAAATCTCTGAAAAATCTTGGAGATTATCTTTTCGCAGTTTCCTCCCGGCGAATCTCAGACTACGAGGACCAAATCGAGC
>NW_003202408.1:0-1727 GCF_000006405.1 Perkinsus marinus ATCC 50983
CGATTCAGCCTCTCATATCTACATCACTTCCCCATCAGTTAACCGTTATTCCAGGTTCCAGTCTTCCCGTAGCAGTCTTAGCTTAACTATAGTGCTATAGTTCAGCCCGATCCTACTCCTAGCTTGTTAATTGACAAGTCTCTTCTGATTCATGTAACCTCGATGTGAATGGTTGATGCTGAGTGTGGTGACATTAACAGAAATGCTTATATGAACTCTATCAGACTTTAGCGCTTACTACTTCGCTATTATCCATCATGTCTGATAGGTCTCATTATGTCAGATTGTCTTTGAGTGTGTCGAAGTTATTTGTAGAAGCATCCTTGCGTTGTGCACAGTTTCTACAAGTGGCGGTTACGAGCACACTCTCCTTTAGAGGCCAATTTGTGGTGTAAGTGCAAAGAGGAGGAGGAGGATTGGATAACAGTTCGGATTATGAAATATCATTTGATATCATCATCGTCATCACTGTTGTCGTATTGTGGCGCAATGTATGCTGCGCCGTGTCTATGATGATGATTAAGCTCAACTTACTAGACTTCTCTGTGGTATCTCTATAGGTATGGGATAGAGTCTGCAATGTTCTGCTTTATCCCTATGTTATACAGATGGTTCGAAGTCCACACTCAGGCTAAATATCTATTGTTCATTGGAGGATGTGGACCGGTGATCTATGTGTAAGAGACTACTGCTGTTGCTGGTAGTGATGATGGAGTGTTATCCATCCATATCTCTCATGGAATGATCCTCGATAGCGGTCTGATGGCGGACCCGAGTTACTATTATGATGATAGGTATTATATGGCTGGCAGCAGTGACCCCCCTTATCAGAGTGTTGGAGATGTTATTTCCAATATCATAGCATTCGCAGTGGATGGTCTTGTGTACCCCCTCTCAACAGTTGGAGCAGTATCACTTGTCGCTAGAGCAGCGTACTAACAGTGTTATAATGGTCCATACTACGATCATTACAGTATAGATACTTCCGCCTTCACGATCCAACTCTTAAAGATGATAACCTCAACAACAACAACAACAACAACAACAACAACAACCGTTATTCAAGATTCCTGAGTATGTGGGATATGGGTCATAATGGCAGTGAGGGTCCTCTTGGCCGGGAATTAGCAAGGTAATATTTGTATATCCATCTGAGTATCATTATTAGTATCGTAGAGTTGTTGCCAGGTTCTATGGCGTCTATTTCGGTTTCTACGCCGGCTCTGGCATATTATGTCTCCTACTCGGTATCCTACTATTACAGCTTCCTCACCACATGGGTCTAGGAGAGTGAGATAATAACATATTTACTGGCGCATCGAAGGCTTGCTCCTCAGATACAAGGGATTGACGTTCTGGGCTCTTGGTATGGTAGGCCTTATGGGAGCATTCTCGTACCTATCCATACCTCCATCTCCACGTAGTGATGTCATACCAGGTTATACTCTACTATTACTACTATCCTTCCATCGGTACTACTGCTGTTCAATATTTCACGTAGTCCAACGCCATGTGTATCGCCATGGAAAACCTTAATCTTTGCTATCACCCATCGTACTTTTACTCCTTATGCATTATTGTTAATTCTCTGTGGGATGGTGAGTCCAACCTGCTACTCTTCCATCACCACTTATGATGACGACGACGACGACGATATCTGTCTTTCTTCTGTTAGTTAGAAGCTTACGGTTACGTCGACTTCGTAATGTATATATCGGCTCCGAGGA
>NW_003208792.1:0-1058 GCF_000006405.1 Perkinsus marinus ATCC 50983
TAAGAAGGAGGCTACTTCCTTTTGGAAGGGGATATTCGGACACTGCGTTTGCCTCCTCGAGCCAAACGAACACGTGAGGAAACGGAAACTCTCCTGGGACGATGCTGGTGCATATATCTGTTGCCATCCTAATCGCCCGTAGCACATAATATGTCTCTACCGAGCGAGAAGTTAATTCAATGAGCAAAAACCACTAGCGTCAGCCAGATAGATCGAGGCCCGAGACAGACTATGATGGTCCTAGTGCGCACTCGTTGTTTAGCACGGAAATTGTAGGTCTTCGATTGTAGATATCGTACTATCAAACGAGACATCAGTAGATGTCGAATATTTATATCAATCAGTACAGTTCATTCTTCCTCATTTATGCAAACTTGACTCAAGGCAATCTCAACAGTGCCGCAATAACAACAACATGTATCGGCAACCGGAATCATGAACAACTCCATTTTCATCACTTACCCTCAGCATGAGAGGATCCACACAACTCTTCCTCTTCGTCCTCATCCACGTCGCCAAAGCCCGACGATTCTTTTTCCCACATCGCTTGCAATCTCGGATCAGTCAGAAGTGCCTCTTCCAACTCAGTGAATTTCTTAATAGCTTGTATTTCATGTCGGGCCAGCCGTTGCTCCAAAATTTGAATCCTGAGATAAAGATAAAGTACACCTAGTTCTAGACAGACAAATGTAACAAAAGCAACATTCATACGAACGTAAAGAAATGATTATATTCCAAATAGATACAGCACTGGGACGATCGATATCGCGAGAAATTTTCTCCGAGGAATGCAAACGTTTATCTACCTGTTTTTTGAAGCCAGCGAAGGAAAAATGAAAATTTTTTGTTAGTTTCCGTATATTTCTACTCCGGAACGTACTCCGATGAACGCTTGGAGCCGCCTCAATGATTCTATCATTGAAAAAACAACAGAGTGTTGTCATTATAAATATCTGCTTTTTTTCACTGCTCAACAGCATGGTGCTGTATAAGTCACCTGACGTATCCCTCTATTCCTAGGCGTTGACTCCTACTACAAGATGGCATTTATCTCCGAT
>NW_003206598.1:0-1346 GCF_000006405.1 Perkinsus marinus ATCC 50983
AACAATGTCAGTCTGGCACACAGGGTGACCAAATGAAATGTGCTATAAAATGAGCATATCTGGAATTCAAATATACCATCGAAAAGCGCTCACCAAGATCTTTCTAATGAGCTATCTCTCGCTGGGAAGTTCGGTGAATTCTGCAAGTCACCGACAACACCACATTTTCTTTGGCGACACCCTGTATATAACAACTCCTTCGAAAGCCGATATATTATTTCATTCATTATCAGTGCCGTTGTTTGGATTTTCGGTTATTCTGGGGCCTGGGCAAACCAGAGGCCGTGGGCCTCTACTCAAGGAGTAATCACGCGGCTACTAAGGGACCATGGGCTCTCCCGGGAGGCCAGTGAACCTGGACCCCAGGGCGATTGCCCAATTCGCCCTGTGTGCGGCACTGTTCATTATCATAGGAAATTGGAGGGAGGGAGTTCACATCGGTAACTATATTACAATGGTAGTGATACTAGAACACTAATGGTCATTATACGTGAATATACTCAAGTTTAGTGAGGCCAAAAGACACCCGACTAGGCCTCTCGATAGACTCCTATACTGATACTTACCTGCTATAACAAAGGAATGCTGTGGGGCATTAAAAACGAGCAATGAGCGCGCACACGATTTGAAATCATTGTGGTATACTGGTAAACCATATTGTGCATCATAAGCCGTTCGAATTTCCCATGTAATAAATCCACATATACATACACATAAACTTATGAAAAGCACACCTTACTACTTTGACTTTTCAATCGTCCTCCGTCAGCTTTAAAGGCCGCAATCTTCGACGACAACTCCTCAAGTGCTGCCGAGTACCCCTCTTGATCAGCCGGAACCTCACATATTCCCTTCACTAGGGTAGGTGATACCACAACCTGAGCAAATCTCCCGAATCAATCAGCATCGTCACACTCGTACCTTATTGACGTATTCCTGCAGCTCCTTCTGAACCGACAATCTATGGTTCAGTTTATCGTTCATCACAGACGAGCTATGTTGCAAGGAACGAATCTCATCCGATACTCCTCTGAAATCAGCATATTCCCACGCAGTCAACTTCTAATGCCCATCATGGAACGCTTAGCTGTGCTCAAGATGAGATCATACGAGTATAAAATCAGAGGATTTCGAGACGTCTTTCTCACGTGTTAAGTCCAATGCCTACTAACTCTACGGGAAAAAATTACGCACATCGTGGGACACTTCGCTCCGCTGTTCTCACTACGAGACTATCTCAGCGCGGAATGTATGGATTCACGTGTTGATGCCAATATTCACTGACTCTACCGACTAACATAGCATGGGGAAAATGGTGCCCATCGTGCAACGCTTCGCTCCGCTGT
>NW_003205540.1:0-1590 GCF_000006405.1 Perkinsus marinus ATCC 50983
ACACCGACTGTCGCCATCTATAGGTGCAGCCTGCCTGCACCACCGCGCTCGATGACGTGGTTTGGCACAGCGAATGCAGTTACCTCTCTGTGACTCAGGTGGATGATGACCACACCCTTGACCGCACGGAAACGGTGTAGAGGCATTGCCTGACGATAGTGCAGCAGAAGTATTATTTTCGTTATGATCAGCTTCTCCAGAGCTGCACGACACTAACTTAGCAGACACCTGCGAGTATTTAGCTTCAGATTTCCAAAAGGCACGAATCCGACGTCGAAGCTCCCCGAACGTTGCTACGCTGCTCAGGTGGACCTCTGCGAATCTTTGAGCTCCTTGACCTAAGCCGTTGAGGTAATGTGCTATCACCGTATCTTCTGAGAGGGGTTGGCCAGATATTATCTGGACTTCAGTACGGAGCAAGTCGAACTGGTAGTCATAATGTTCTATTGTAGTCCCGCTAACGCTCAGCGAGTTGAACTTATTGATCACCTGCCGCCGATCATCGGCTGTGGAATAGGTCTGCCGCAACAACCCCTGAACAGCCTGCAGCGCGACCCCATATCGTCCTTCTGCTAAGTGAGTCTGCAACGGGCAACGATGGGCAGCTTCATACACCTGCAGTATCTCGGCCCGTACCCCATGGCTCAGCATGTTGAGTAGGAAGGCTAACTTCCAGACATCATCCCCCGCAGCAAACGTCAGGTCGATCTCCAACTCACGCAAGAACTCTCCAAGACAGCGGGAATCACCTGTGCCCTTATAACTTATAAGTTATAAGGGCCACCTGGCAACTTAGCACTCTTCCTAACACTCGCCAGGACTTCCGAGAAGGCCTTCGTCCCCCATACGGCTCGCCTCAAGGGAACAGTTCTTGTGACAGCTGTTAACTCAGGTGATAGCAACGTGACCGGAGCCGCATTCGATGTGAAGGACACCTCTTCGGGAGTCGGGTTCACAGTAGGCGGCTGTCCGTACAAGAATGGGGGAGAAATGGGCCCGATCGGAGCCTTGAAGTCTGAAGATGCCCCAGGCAAATGGGGCGTAGGTTGAACACCAGACATCATAACTGGCCTCGTACTGGGGTCTGCTGCCATCCAAGGTTCCTTCTCTGGCGTCTGCAAGGGTGCAGGGCTGTGAGATTCGACTTCAGAAGTGACCGGATCGTGTGCTGATCCCACCACAGGTGGAGCGGCTTTGCTCTCTTGCAGACCGTTTAATTGTGATGTCATCATGGTGATTGCTTCAGTAATGCCCTTGAGGGAGTTGCCAACTTGATCTCGGAACTCGGCGAATTCGCTGGGCGTGACCGTTCTCGGATGATAATGTTGTTGTGAATCTCCATGTGGGTGTGGAGATAAGGTACGTGCCCGCTTCGCCCGAGTCCGACTGGCAACACTAGACATAGAGGAAAGATGGAAGTACGTACTGACGATACGAAGCAATAAGAGAGCTCAAGTAGATCGAGCATAGACCAGAAATAACGAGATTAGTTAATAGTGCACGTACATCATCAGAAGGTCAAGAATATGCGCATGCGTTCTACCGGCAATATTCACGCTGATGCGCATGCGTGCATCATAGAAATAAGAG
>NW_003213943.1:0-1249 GCF_000006405.1 Perkinsus marinus ATCC 50983
TTATTGCAGGAGTCAGCCCGAGGTTCTGGACAAGAGGCTAACTGGTACGATCTTCTACCACGGGCATGCTACATTTGTAATAATATAACGAGGCCATCATTGAGCAGTGGGTACTTCAGCTCCGACTTACACTTCGTGTATGGTCGGGCATTACCGGCTAGCTTATCAACTATGCGTCAGCTGAGTGAGCCTGCTAAGGTTGCATTAGCGGACAATCTACCCCTGCGCATTCCGACCACTCGTGAGTTGGATGCAATGATCTTATCGTTCACTCAGCGTATTTCTGATGATAGCGTTTATGTTGCTATGGAAGCCGAGAATCTCGACTCTATGATGAGATCTCGCAGTTCTTATGCTGGTCAAAGCATAGCTAGAGCCTCATTCAGTCTCAAACCAGGTGATCAGGTTGTGCGTTACAATCATGGTCGCAATAAGCTAGATAGACGTTGGATTGAGGATGTAATTTATACTGTAGTTAGTATCAATGGAGTGATCGCTGGTATCACTCATACTGTTGGTCAAGTTAGATTTGATTACATCGGTAACCTGAAGAAGGTTAACGCAGCAGTTGATGTTGTTGATCAGTAGTCATTGATATTCTTCTTCATTTTTGCTATCTTTTGAAGTAATATGTGGCTTCGGCCGCCCGGGGAGTGTTGCTGATCGGACACTCAATCTTGCTATCTTACTTCCTCTCGTTCTTTCATAAGTAGCTGACATAGCTATATACAGTTGGTTCTACCATCTGCGTAGTATACACCCTCGTCAGCAGCCGATCGTATCTTGCGTTCTGCGAGTACGTTGTCTCTCATCCCTGATCTGCAACATTTCTTTCACTTGTTTATGCGTACATCATGACAGATAGTTGATTTCGTAGCGGCAAATAGCTGCAAGTAGGATAAATGGTGAGAGTCAGAGTTTTTCTACTTCATTGAGACCATCATGGCATCGAGTTCCGCAGTCAGGAGAGCGCAAATTCCAATATCTGGCTCCGATGCGGGGACCCTGCCCCACCTGGTCGATGCAATCACTTTCACTGCTGGATCTCCCCGTCCTCTCTTCGACGATTCTACTGCTTCTGACGACGCTGCTAACATAATCCTGGCTGTTGTTGAGGGAGCCCTCACCACGAGCATCTTGCCCGACCTGCAAACATGTGCTGACGCGCTTTCAGTAGCGCTAGTGGAGAGGCAGTGGGGCACGCTAAGCGACGAGGAGAAGGACAACATCACGGGGGTGGTTGGTGATC
>NW_003209342.1:0-2083 GCF_000006405.1 Perkinsus marinus ATCC 50983
ATAGCTGTCCTTATCGATTAATAAGAGAGCGTATCCAGAATGCCATTGAAATTTATGGCCTGAGAGGGAAAGCAGAGGTTTATTATATTGTGAGGAACTTTGCGGGTGCGTTGAAATCAGAGTTAGAGATGATGATCCGCACGGGATTACAGCGCGATCATCAGACACCCGAGTTCGTAGTACAGCATCTTTGGGAATATCTCGATAAGAGGTTTAAAAATTCATTGACGACTTCGGAGATGGTACAGAGATGGGAATCGTTGAAGCAGCAGGATGCGGAGCGAGTTGAAAGTTTCTTCGCTCGTGTGGAGATGGAAAGTGTGTTAGTAGTGGCGATGACTGGGAGGGCCCATAGTGATTTAGATAAGTGTATCCGTGCCAGAGCCGGCATGCATACTCGAATATTAGATTCATTGGAGAGTATGGGGCCCAACGTTGAGTCATTATCTTTCGAGGATTTGCGACGTAGTGCCATTTATTTCGAGAGCAGGCAAATGCGTAGGATGGCTGGGAAGGAGAAGCGGAAGGACCCGATTATCTCGAAGCAGGGAGTATCGTCTGTTTCACGAGGAGAAAATTCTAAGAGCGGTTCGAATCCAGCGCGATTTAATGGTATTTGCAGTCGATGTCAACAACCGGGTCATACGTGGAAGTTTTGTCAAGCTGCACGGCCAGCTGGTATGAACCGTCGTTGTGGCATTTGTGGCTTGGGGCATCTAACGAAGAATTGCCGATTAGGCGCTAGAGCTGCAACGTGTAAACGCTGCGGCAAGAGTGGGCATCTCCAGTATGTCTGCCCGAATCCTCTTCCATCAGGTCAGGTCACACGAACGATTGGGAAGGCAGTGGAGAATAATTCATCGTCGAAGCAATCAACTCCAGCTTTTCTGGTGGAAATCGGCTGCCAGGATAAGGCATCTACTCCGGTTATTAGTGCTGAATCTCAGTCGGGAATCGACGGTGCTGTCTGTTCTGTGACTCCATTTTGTGCTGCGGACCTTAGTTGTGTTGATCGGAATATATCGGGAACTCCTGAGAAAGTGGTGGTGGAGAGGGACGCATTGTCCCTTTCACTGTTATCTAATCCCGATACGGTTCGAATTTCAATTGCAGGGGAATACTACGAAGCCCTTGTGGATACAGGGGCAGCTGTAGCGATGGTCCGAGCCTCAGAAGCGGATCGACTATCGATTAAATGCCCTAAAGATGTGAAAATAGTGACCGTCAAGCCTATAGTTGTGACCTGTGCCAATGGTACTGCTCGAATAGTGCGAAGAGAATGTGTTCTCCGCTGTTATGTTGGAGAGTCTCGGTCTGAAGTACTGCTACCGTTATTGATGGTGAATAAATTGTCACATCCCGTAATTCTGGGTCGCGCAGCGTTGAGAATTTTGGGAGCGAGATTGATATATACTGACGGGGAAAATACTGCTGCTTCATTGCGTGACCAACTTCGGGAGTTCTTGAGTGGTGATGGAGATTCTTCCGTAAATACGATAGCAGCGGTCGAAATATCTGCAGCTCCTGTGATAGAACTTGCCCAAGTAGAGGCTACGCTCCAGGAAGATGAGTATCGAGTGAATCCACTGGAGCGAGGAGACGCTGCTGGTGAGTTTAATGAGCCGTTTAGGGATTTCTCGAAAATAACTTCAAGGGATCCATTTGAGGCTGAAATCAGTAAAGCTTTGGATGGGCTACCATTGAATGAGAATTTTCTCGATGCAGCATTGCAGAGAATTTACGGTCATGGAGTGTTCGAAGTGCCCGATGCGCAGTCTTATCAGTTATCCTTGAAAAAGTTATGTGAGATTGTTGATCCTAATGGCCACGTGGTTAAGGATACTGATGATCAGCAATACCGCTTTTTGGTCGACTGGCCTCTCAATTCAACTCGACCAGACCAACAGCAGGGCAGAGGTAGTTGGCGTCCTGATAGTCTTATCCGTAAACTCTCTCCGGTGCAGAAGGAGAAGTGGGACGCAGAACTGCAGATGTACTTTGATCGTCAGTGGTGGTGTGAAGCTGGCCTACGTCCAGGTCAAGATCCAAAGGTAGAGTGGGCGACGTGTTTTCCAGTTTGCTC
>NW_003209342.1:2183-7692 GCF_000006405.1 Perkinsus marinus ATCC 50983
TTGCAGGTCGATATCTCGATATCACCTGATCAGCTGGGGAGCACAGTGTAGAGCTCATTGCGATGTAGCGAGGCAGATTGCTGGTCGGTGTACAGGCAATTGGGATGACGAAATCGACTCTAAAGCCGAGCAGAGCTGTCGAAAACATTTACAAGCAGCTGAAATGATATGGCAGCAACTCAATGGAGCTGTACCGATTATAAAAGGTGCTAAAAACCTGAGAATTGCTGTCGACGCTTCCAACTCTGGTTATGGAATAGAGATTTGGGTTCCAGCTGCTCAACTAGCCAGCTTAGTTGAATCCCATCCCACTGGTTGGGTCTCTGTCTACGCTGAGAGCAAGCTCTTTCCCTACGGTTGTACTTGGCATGCAAACCGGCGCGAGCTCTATGGTATATTGATGGCTTTCATCGCAGTGATTGATCAGATGCAGAGCGAATGGTGGGACTCTCTCAAATCTATCGAAATTTGCAGTGATAGTTTGGTCTCTATTCGCCGTATGCGATCATCACCTCATAGGATCCATGGTATAGAGCAGCTATCGATAGCAAGATTAAGATCATCGATTGATGAAGCAGTTGAGGAGTTTAGATTATTGGGAGTGGGTATAACATTTTCCCATCATTCTCATAATTCTTTTTACATTAATAGAGTAGATATTCTATCTCGCATATCAGAGGATCTCCCACCATCGAATATTCTCACCAACATTGATTGTGAAGTTGATGAATTCACTTCATATGAGATCCCAAGCATGGTGTCTGATATCATTGACTTTCATTATCCATACTCTTTGTTGATTCCGACTATTGAAAGTATTCCATTGTTACAAAAGTTCTTGACTCTTTACGAGTCATTTCAAGCTTGGCGAGGTCGTGGTCCGACAGATCTATCGGAGGTTGTTCGAAGGTTCTTGATTAAACAGCAGGATTGCGACCCACAAGCTCGAGAAGCCAAGAAGGTCTTAGAATCATCTATGGATCCTAATTCCTTCAAGGCCAATTTACCCCCTTCTCTCTATCATTACATACGACACTGTATTCTTCTTAACGGTGTCCTTTGCAAGGTAGAGTCTTGGGACGAAGATGAGTCTCTTAAGATCGTTCTACCACGCCCAACAGCATCATCCCTACTTGGAGACCTTACTAACTACTATCATCATGTACGCGGTCATGTCGGGGTTGATGCTACTTACCGTCATCTTCGAAAAGTCTTTTGGGCACCGGCACTACGTAAGTCCGTCAAGGGCGTTGTTCGCTCTTGCGCTGCTTGCCTAGTGACCGCTCCTCTGAAAAAACTACGACATGAGAGTCACCTGAAATGTCCTTCGTCGCCATTTGAGGTGATTGGATGCGATCTGGTAGGACCTTTGGTGCCGGGTGCTATACAAGCTGGTGGTAGTAGTGGTGCTCGTTGGATACTCACTGTTACGGATTTGTTGAGTCGTTATTGTCTTCTATTTCCGCTCAGTGATATCTCGACTTCATCTATTTGTAAAGTATTAGAACGTGAAGTATTTCTGGTCTACAGAGCACCGGCTACACTCATCACTGATTTAGGAAGTAATCTTATTTCCTATGCTTTTGATGCCCTTTGTGCCTACTACGCCTGTACGCACCTCACCTTGCCAGTTCGCCATCCTTCTTCAGGAGGCTTCTACGAAGTAGCTCATTTGCACTTAGTCAGATGTCTGCGTCGTTGCCTCCAAGGGCGAAAGTCGAGTTCATGGCCTGAACTCCTGAGACTCATTCAGGCTTCTATGAACAATACGGTCGACGAGGCCACTGGACTCACTCCTCACCACATCGTTTTTGGATTCGATGCGGTGTTACCATTTGAGAATATGTTGCTGTCATCTCTACCTCAACAGGCTCTTACGATTGATTCGATTAAAGAATATATGTCCTACCCCAATGAAACTCGCTGTGGGGTGGTTCTTAATGCTGTGAAGAAGTTAGAGAAGAGCCGGCAGAGGATGACTAAGAATTGGCAAGATGAATGGAGGAAGGGTAGATCTGCTACAGTAGGTCCAGTCGTTCGTCCTGTTTACGAGATCGGTCGACAAGTGTTGGTCTATCAACCTATTTCCCACAAGCTTGATGCAATGTGGATTCCTGGGGTAGTAACTCGACATCTAGGAAAGGAGTGCGTTGAGGTTAAGTTCTCTGATGGTTCGGTTCAAGTTTACCACAAGGACCATATTAAAGATGATGACGGTGGCTTATCTAAAACTCAAGGTCCCCGAGTGATTGCGAAGCCTACTACCCCTAGGGTACCTGCTGTTCTCCAGCAGCCGAGTGCGGGAAAGATTCCGGATCGCGGGAGGAAGAGGTTACCTTCCACATCCGAACCCGCTGAGTTTGCCGAACCTTCCAAGCGTAGAGTACTCCGTAATCCTACTAGATCATATTTCATCGCTTGGAAGGACGCTGACGGTATGGTTCGATATGGTCGAAAGCTGTCTTGGACCAATGATGATTACTTATTGGTACAAGAGTATAGATTGGATGAGGATGAGCGTATATTGCTTCCATTATGGATCTCTCCAGAGGGTTCTCATCATATTGGAGCAATTTTGGATCCACAATGTAAACCGCTCACTTTCACAGTATCTCCGAGAGATACTGTTACTCTATACTTAGATGGTTCTCATAACTGTCTGTCTCAGAGGGATATAGAGAAGGTGGCTTCCTTGTGAGCAAGCCACCTGGGGGAGCATATTGTTATAAGTTGCTCAGATGTGTTGCTCTGTACGCGAGCACTTTTGGGCGTGCGCATTTAGTCTCATAGCTAATCTTCCAGTGTGGTTGCTTTGAGTACTTCAGCAGTCTTTGCGCACTAGAGGAGAGGTATCTGTAGCCATCTTGGCTCAAGTTATCTTGTTGAGTTCCCTCAATCTCCTAACACCCACTTCCCAGGACGTTTGTACACTACTCACATCCATCGGCCACATCTTCCGGGTCCGGCCCCTTATGCTCCACATCAACAATGGCACCCAATACTCTAGTCTTGCCATGGCCAATTTGGTTCGATCGTGGGACGCAATTCGTTTGTCCACCCCACGTGGTTCTTCACCATCAAATGGACGCGTTGAGCGAGTACGCCTTTATCTCAATGAATACCTCCGTACCCATCACACCGGCGAAGACATATCCTACACTACTTTCTGTGACCTTATTCGGCATGTGGTCTACTCATGAAATGTTACTAAACGCCGAGGTGTCAGGCCCCCCTCTATGGCCTACACCTTCCCTACTTCTATGGGTATGCATGTACCTCGCCAGTGTCGTCGTGGACTGTCCTACGTTGAGCCCTTTGTTATCGATCCTCCATTGGATAAGACGATTCTTGTTGAGACCCGAGTATTAGTACGTTGCCCTACTCAAGTCCCCCAACTTGGCTTTCGCTGGTATACCGCTATCGTCATTCGCCAATTGAGTCCCAACGTGTTCAGAACCAAGGGTGACGTCACTGGACGCGAAGTTTCCACTCATAGTCGGGACATCAAACTCTTCCAGACTGATGACTCTCTTCCCGATAGTGGCGGGCCGACACTCTTGCTCATGCTCGTTCGAGCCACTCTGGCTCCCCTCCAAGGGGAGGGGGCCATCTGTCTGATTGTCACTTCCCACTGTTATAATCAAATTGATTAAATCAATTTACATACAATGGAACGGAGCCGTTGAGACACAAATGTTTGCTGCAGCATCGTCTCGCTGGAATGGTCTAGTTGGTTATGACGACTGCCTAACACGCAGTAGGTCCCGAGTTCGATTCTCGGTTCCAGTATGATATAGTCCTTTTACAGAAAGCGTGTCGCTTTGTATCAATACATGAAGTACAACGACGTCATCGAAAGATGACTTACAGCTGCGGAAATTCCTAATCGACCACCTCACTGCAATGCCCTTCCCATATTGTATCACTCCGCGCATGGCACTCCTAACGCGCGCACCTCAACCATGCTATCTTACGTAGTGAACTGGTACTACAGCGCACCAAATCTAGGAATAAAACGGTGCATCATCGCCTCATCACCCAATTTCACGCGACGTTCGCGGGGGTTGGTATGTGTCGTGGAACGGTTACTCCATGATCAAGTGACTTGGTCTCGAAGCCGCTAGACGCACGCAATACGATAGCCGCCAACAATCAACCCCAGAATTTCATCCAGTGAAGCTCATTTTGGGGTGATTGGGGACACGTAGACTGGAGATTCGTAATAAATTTATTCTTACCACTTTTCCTGCTAAATAGTTTGTGTCACCACTATCTAACCTATAACTGGCCGCGTTCCGCCATATTCCATTCAAAGAGTGCTTGTAAATGCTTCTCATGTGCCATTCTTCTCGTTACAGTGGGGGAACTTGCGATTGAGGGTGACAGCAGAGTGATATGTGAGAGGTCATGACTCATGATACTTTGGTGATTCGTAGTGACGATTAGCAGTCTCGGAATCACGAGTGAACCAAGACACACAAAGGCTCGAAAGTAAACGAAGTTGCGCCTGTAGCACGCCATAAAACACTGTGTATTGTCGTGATGCAGTCCAGTTGGTTAGGTTTCGGGATAGCACTCGCGTGATCCAGGTTCGACCCTCGCTTTACGACACAGTGCGTCTAAGTGTGTCCATTATACAGCTAACATGAGCGATTTTCTATCAATTGACTTCAGACTCCATTGATCAAGTTGGAGAATACGACGTTGGCATCGTCGTAACCCGGGATCGACTATCGGATGATCCAGATTTATTCTAGGTCCCTCCGTATCCCTTGGACAATGTCTGACCCGGGAAGCTTCGTATTCGCCAGTGACGGTGGGAAAGTGCCAAATCCTTGGAAGTGAACTTTGTCCAGGGGGAGGGGGCCATCTGTCTGATTGTCACTTCCCACTGTTATAATCAAATTGATTAAATCAATTTACATACAATGGAACGGAGCCGTTGAGACACAAATGTTTGCTGCAGCATCGTCTCGCTGGAATGGTCTAGTTGGTTATGACGACTGCCTAACACGCAGTAGGTCCCGAGTTCGATTCTCGGTTCCAGTATGATATAGTCCTTTTACAGAAAGCGTGTCGCTTTGTATCAATACATGAAGTACAACGACGTCATCGAAAGATGACTTACAGCTGCGGAAATTCCTAATCGACCACCTCACTGCAATGCCCTTCCCATATTGTATCACTCCGCGCATGGCACTCCTAACGCGCGCACCTCAACCATGCTATCTTACGTAGTGAACTGGTACTACAGCGCACCAAATCTAGGAATAAAACGGTGCATCATCGCCTCATCACCCAATTTCACGCGACGTTCGCGGGGGTTGGTATGTGTCGTGGAACGGTTACTCCATGATCAAGTGACTTGGTCTCGAAGCCGCTAGACGCACGCAATACGATAGCCGCCAACAATCAACCCCAGAATTTCATCCAGTGAAGCTCATTTTGGGGTGATTGGGGACACGTAGACTGGAGATTCGTAATAAATTTATTCTTACCACTTTTCCTG
>NW_003200701.1:0-1047 GCF_000006405.1 Perkinsus marinus ATCC 50983
GCTATCAACTTGTTGTTGTTATTGATACTACTACTATCAAGATGCTATCAACTTGTTGTTGTTATTGATACTACTACTATCAAGATGCTATCAACTTGTTGTTGTTATTGATACTACTACTATCAAGATGCTATCAACTTGTTGTTGTTATTGATACTACTACTATCAAGATGCTATCAACTTGTTGTTGTTATTGATACTACTACTATCAAGATGCTATCAACTTGTTGTTGTTATTGATACTACTACTATCAAGATGCTATCAACTTGTTGTTGTTATTGATACTACTACTATCAAGATGCTATCAACTTGTTGTTGTTATTGATACTACTACTATCAAGATGCTATCAACTTGTTGTTGTTATTGATACTGTTACTATCAAGATGCTATCAACTTGTTGTTGTTATTGATACTACTACTATCAAGATGCTATCAACTTGTTGTTGTTATTGATACTACTACTATCAAGATGCTATCAACTTGTTGTTGTTATTGATACTACTACTATCAAGATGCTATCAACTTGTTGTTGTTATTGATACTACTACTATCAAGATGCTATCAACTTGTTGTTGCTATTGATACTACTACTATCAAGATGCTATCAACTTGTTGTTGTTATTGATACTGTTACTATGAAGATGTTATCAACTTGATAGCCCAGTTTTGATAGGAATCATCGTACCCTGATTACGTGTCGAAGAAGGGCAGTAAGGTTCTGTTCGGAAAAGGGATGAGTTCAGCGTCGAGAGTGATGGAGGTGAGAATGGGTATCTGGTCTACCCGAATTCGTATGTCAGCCGAGCGAGCATATATTCCTCTAACAACACTAATGATTATTAGGCGACGTCCCTTGTGGCACTGCTGCGTGTCGAGGCCAGTATGAGGAACAACTTGAAGAGTCTTCATGCTGATCTGATGAAAGCTGGTGTGGACATGTTTTGTATCTTACCATGATAACCTCGGGATATCTTAGATCTGTATGTCCTCTAGTCGAACTTGATTTCCGACCTGGTCGAGACTTTATATTCCAATTCGATCGGCA
>NW_003203843.1:0-1036 GCF_000006405.1 Perkinsus marinus ATCC 50983
AACTATATGAATCAATAATTTTCCTGTCCCCTTCACAGAATGGGCCATCCTGCTCCTGCTTCTCGTACCAGACCAGAAATTTATGGTGCTATAAGCCACTTGTCAGGATTGGACTGACGACCTTCTGCTCACAGAGCCGACGCTCTGCCACTAAGCTAAAGTGACGCAGAGGATAAGTACATAAATCAATAATCTTTCTGTATCCTTTGCGGAGTGAGCAAACCTACTCCTGCTCCTCATACCCGACTAGAGCCTAATGCTGCTGTAAGCCCGTTGCCAGGATTAAACTGACGACCTTCTGCTTACGAAGCAGACGCTCTACCACTAAGCTAAAGTGACGCACAGATTAAGTATATGAATCAATAATTTTCCTGTCCCGTTCACAGAATGGGCCATCCTGCTCCTGGTTCTCGTACCAGACCAGAAATTTATGGTGCTATAAGCCACTTGCCAGGATTGAACTGACGACCTTCTGCTTACGAAGCAGACGCTCTACCACTAAGCTAAAGTGGCCCACAGATTAAGTATATGAATCAATAATTTTCCTGTCCCGTTCACAGAATGGGCCATCCTGCTCCTGGTTCTCGTACCAGACCAAAAATTTATGGTGCTATAAGCCACTTGCCAGGATTGAACTGACGACCTTCCGCTTGCAAAGCAGACGCTGTGCCACTAAGCTAAAGTGGCGCACAGAATAAGTACATAAATCGATAATCTTTCTGTATCCTTTGCGGAGTGAGCTGACATGCTCCTGCTTCCCGTATCAGACCAGAGCCTAATGCTGCTGTAAGCCACTTGCCAGGATTGAACTGACGACCTTCTGCTTACGAAGCAGACGCTCTACCACTAAGCTAAAGTGGCGCACAGATTAAGTATATGAATCAATAATTTTCCTGTATCCTTTGCGGAGTGAGCAAACCTGCTCCTGCTTCTCGTACCAGACCAGATATTTATGGTGCTATAAGCCACTTACCAGGATCGAACTGACGACCTTCTGCTCTCAAAGCAGACGCTCTGCACTAAGCTAAAGTGACAC
>NW_003201093.1:0-1679 GCF_000006405.1 Perkinsus marinus ATCC 50983
CCGAGGAACGCATCGGTGCTGAGCAAGAGTTCATCCAGTCTGGAGACGTGCCTCCGGCTCCTCCGCCTTCGCTGACTCCTTCGGTCGAGATGATGATGGGCACTGACACCGCCGTCGCTGTCACCATGGCTGTCCCCGGTGTGACCTCGGCTAATGTTGGTGGATCGTCTTCTTCCTCGAGCCTGAACTACCACAGTGGCAATACTAGCCCTGACTACCTAACCAACGTTCACCACGCTAATGGAAGAGTTGGACGTGGGGAGGGGGGCGAGACAGGAGGTTCCACTTGCAGTAAGTCCTTCTGCTACCTGTGAACAGCGCTATTGGTTTTGGAAGTTGTCCTGCTTTTTAGGTTATCCATTTTATATGCCGTCCCCTGTTCTAGAAAGCGAGGAGGAAGAAGACGAAGAATGTGACGTGAACAAATACAACAATGACTAATACCGATTATTGAAAAGCTGTGAAAAGAATGAAGCCTAATTAACGGGTCGTTATTGACCAATCTCTACTGCGCTCGCCAAAGCGTCTGCTCTAGCACCATGATGGTGTACCTTTTTCCATTATGTTTGTTCGTCGCCGTCTCAAAGCGCCTATCGCCTATCATCATCATCCTTGATTATTATTGACAAGAACGATTATATCAGTATCGCGCTCTCGGCGTTCCTATTGGAAGCCGTTTTGTTTGTCGAATACTGCTAATGCTATTCTTTGTGGTAACGCAGAAGCGTCTATCAGTGTAGTATCAAAAAACTGATCTGTAAATTCAAAATGATGCGCTACTTAGTGCATTTGGGGTAGTTGCATGACTTTCATAATATTATTGACGATTGGACGGCTTATGATTTTTATTTTAAAAGGAGGCGGAAGTCAAGCGTCCCCATTTTTAAAGAGGCCAAGTACACTGTATTTATGGTAACGAATGATGATGATGATTAATATGATTTATGTAATGATGATAGTAGTGCTGTCGATTATTATGATAATTGACGTAGTGTAATGGACGGTTATGATTTTTAATGATCCCTCTGGACCCTGTGCGGACTACTGAGGTTGATGCATGCCCGTTATAATGATGATGATGATACCACTGTGGTGGTGACTATCACTTTCTGTTGTGTTGCCGATACGTCGACAGTGGAGAAAGTGGGCACCTACGGGTTTGAGAAACTTGAGTGTTGCGAGGACTGATTAAATGGCTCCTCCACCTCTTCATGGGCTACAGTTGAAGTCCTTATCGACCGAGTCATTGCTAGGACCCGACACTAGTGATGAGGAGTAGGTCTTCACATGCTGTTCTTGTGTTAATTGTGGTCTATAGTAGAGAGAGCAGCGATCACAAACCGATGGCCTCAACCTTGCAGCGGTCCAAAGCAAGAACAGCATCAACTGTTGGTAGCATATCAGCCAACGGTGAGCACCTCTCCATCTGTCAATTCAGCAGTTGTGCCTTGCAGGAAACGACTCGGGTTTCAGGGAGGCTCTGGCTAGTTTGCAAAGAGCGATAGAGGAGAATACGGATTTGATGTCAACACAGTTGCGGCCGAATTCGAGGAGAAGTGGGTTCGGCTGAAATCTTGTAGAGTACTGTTGGTTTGTTGGCAGGCTCTATAGGAAGCCCTCGAGTACAGCCTAGCGCCGACCAGCAAGCTGAGTTGCTTGTTGAGAAGTATAAGGAGCGG
>NW_003199706.1:0-1637 GCF_000006405.1 Perkinsus marinus ATCC 50983
CCGTGTATGGAAGTACTTCAAGATTGGTTGCATGGCGAGTGTTATCCAGTTATTCTTCCTCGGTGTCATTCCGGCTTTCACTCCTTATTATCCCCTACCATGGATGCCTGTACTTGGTGGTTTAACACCAATTGCAATTGGCATGATATACTATGATCTTCCGAAAGACAGGCGCTCGGCCGCATCGAGGAAGGAGTTCGTTATGATGATCATCACCATCGGGAGTGGTATATTCACTTTCGCCGTTGGCTCTCCTCTGCTCTATCACTTTTCATCTAGTAGCGTCGGCTTGGTGAAGATGCTTGTTTTCCTATCTTTCTACATCTTCAGGGGAGTCTTTGAGATAGCTGCCAAGCACTACGCAAGATTATATTGCATTGATTGTTATCCTTTAATAAGTTTGTTCGCCATGTACGCTTATGAGTTCTTTACTGCGTCCGTCATTAGTTCTGTCAGCCACACCTGGCTGGCCTTCCTACTGATCGCTCTAGACCTCGCTGAGAACCTCTATTATATTTACTGTAGCTATATTGTCAGACCATCGGTTCCGAAGAGCAATGAAGTCTGCCAAGTTCCCGTCGAAGTTGGAGACTTCGATTCACATAGCATGGATAACGATAGTATGGAACGACCTGAGGATGCCGACCGGACGCATCTACCATTCACGATTGTCGAGCTTCCCTCGAGTAGTTCCTATGAAGCAACGCAACTCAACGAGAATGGCTTCGTGGATTACGGATGCCACTACGCTGAAAGAAGCGAAGATGCCATACAGGGCAATGACGAGGGGCATCCAATAGGGTCGTCGCTCAATGCATCTCACGCTCTTGGTCAGCTTGAGTCAGACGTGTTTTGGGAAAGACCAAGAAGGCCAACCAGAACGCATTCCGCATGCGATATAGATGATCTGGGCTTCTCGCGAATACAGCCACCCGCATACGGGAGCATCGGTGTGAATCCAGAAGTTGGTACCGGTTCAAACATACTCGGCCTGCAGCAGCCAGTCTCCGAAGACCTCCTCAAAACTGCGGATCGTAGGAGGATGGCTCGACGAACCTCTACTATGAGTACATCATACTCATTCACGGGTCCTCTCGGAGGGCAAACTCACTTTGTTCGGCCGGAAGCAGGGCTCATCGCTAATGACTGTGCGAAGAGCGAATCTGTCGAGAAATCTCGGAAAGGCAACTTGGACGGGGTGGTGGAAGATCTCGATGCCAACATGAGGAGCGAGGAGATACCAGAAGATGGGGAACCCGCTAGGCGCCCACTCTCTATCATGAGTATCGCTATATGCAAGGAAGCAATGGAGATCCTCGCTCCCATACACTCTTTGATATGCTTTGTTGTCCTACGTTCCGTGAATCCGAAGCTCCACGACACCTTCTGGGATATGACTGACGAGGAGTTTATGCGTGGTATTCGCAGATTGTTGGTCGATATCGTGGCTGAAGTTGGTGTTTTCATGCTACTCGTAGTCGCCATGAAGCGGTGGTACCAGGAATCTGCCATATCCATCTTCCTTCGATTAATGTATCGCTTCTTTTGGCCTTTCATCTCTGTCCAGATTGCTTTGATGTCTTTCTATATAGTCCTCCAATATTCGAATGCTGGTATGACGGTTCCATTCGACTTTA
>NW_003203156.1:0-2096 GCF_000006405.1 Perkinsus marinus ATCC 50983
CGATACACTAAACTGGAGCAATCCAGTTGTAGTCTACTACTTTCCATTGACGAGCTTGGCTCCATTAATCCTGTGGCGTTGCAGTGGTGGTGGAATTGATGAAACACGAGGGTGATAAGAGGAATCTCAGACAGTTGGTGTTATCGGCATTCTCACGGCATGCCTCGAAAACATAAGTCTCATGGTTCACCAGCGACTCCCTCGTCAATTTCGTCATCGTCATCGTCCACCAATAGAGGGAGCCCCAATCGGAGTATTGCTGAGGTGTCGAGAATAAAATCAGAAGTGAGATGGGATCATACGGAATACAATTGTCGGTCGTGCTTGCGGTAGGTCCCTGGTTCGATCCCTTGTTCATCCATTTAGTTCACGACTACACTCGAACCTCACGCCTCCGCCTTGAGTAAAGCTCTGGGCATCATCCTTACGAAGAGGTGGCTTCTGCTGCCCAATGATTCTATTGGAGAAGCAACTCTGGTCGATGCCACTCAGCCGGTCCTTCGAAAACACTGCCAAACCGTAGGATGGCTCACCGCAGATCTGTACTACTTGGGGTCTTTCCGTGCTTCTACGCAGTAGAATTCACTGAGTGAATGTCGTGCAGAGTTATGGTACCCTTGAGGAACGGATTTTGGAGCTGTATAGGGTTAATCTGCACCATCGAAATTGCAACGCGAAGTTGATGTCCATATCCATGAGAATGCGTTCCTTCATAATGAAATTGTTGTCTCTATTCGTGAATGTGATTTCTCTACTCGCCGAATTGGTGGTACTGATCGCGAAGTAGATCTCTGAGAGCTATAGTACATGGCCCGTCTCTATCCACGTCTTTAGGACCAAGCGAGCTGAACAGATGCTGCTGGATATGCGGTCAGCGTTGGTGGAGTTCCGACAGAAGCATGAGAGAGATCTTGGAAGGATAATTAGGCATCTCGATGGTAAGGTTGTTGTTCCTCGTATCCCTGTTGTGTGTTTCTCGATCTAGCATGCTCAACGACAGTGGGTTATCAATATTTGAGCTCCACCGGTGGACCTGGTGACGATGAAATTGGCATTATTATATTGAGTGAACTCTGGTTTTCAACAAATGTCGCTCACAACAGAAGGGCATCATCATTTCCAACCATCAGGTATCGCAACTACCGCATCCTACAGTGACGAAGGGTTCGGTCCGGAGGCCCTTGAGGGCATCAAAGCCGCGAGTCAGTGTTCAGCTGAGATGATACGCTCAGTGAATGCATTACTGGATCAGCTTGCAGCTATTGATATTGGTCCGGCGCGCCTGAAGGTAGTTGTCATCGTTCAGTGGAAACCAAACTCAGCTGTCTCCTGCATCAGGACGAAGCTTCTATAAACGCCTTGGTCACCGGGCTGGCTTTGTCGCTTCCAACGGCGGATGTGCGCGTGCGTGCAAATACTGATGATACCAGTGAATGAGGATGAGAAGTATCTTAGCGGTGGAAGCTCTGGTTGCGTTCATGCCTGTGGTGCTCTCATTGATCATGAATCAGTCCTTTTTTCATTCAGGCATGGGCCAACAGGAGTCCCGAACATTACCTCCACTACCACAGCAACATGTGGTAGGTCCCTGGTTCGACCCCCAGCAAGGGCATTTTCCTCCCTAGATACGATTAAATCCCGATGGCACCTCAACCGAAGTAGTCCTCAATCCCGCCGGTAGCGCCATGGATACCTCCAATGCCAGTCACTGTAGTAGAACAACACCTGTCGCGAACGGGGAGCAGTTGACTCCAGTCGCTGTCCAAGCTTATGTAACACAGTACATTCGATGCTAGTACGCTGCACAGCGGTCTTCAGGTCGATCGGGCGTCCTTTCGTGTGGGAGATGGCAAGGTTCTGTTCACACTGATATGCTCTGCTGATGCTATGGTGACGGTGTACATGAACGCTATGAACAAGTGTAAGTCTCTCCCTTGCTGTACAGACTCGGAGAATCGGTGGGCCTCAGACAATTCCGCTTCCTCATCTCGTGGACGACGCCGTCTTCAGTGGCCAGTGCTGAGCTACGAGCATTCGCAGAGTAAACGTGTATCGTGTACGGCTCCGAACTACTCGGACCACCCTCGAGTTCGATT
>NW_003201605.1:0-2570 GCF_000006405.1 Perkinsus marinus ATCC 50983
AGGCTCTACTACCGCAGTAGATACCTGAGGGCAGGGCCAGATAGTGAAGGAGAGCTTCGACTTCTTGCCGTAGTCGACACTGAGGCGCTCAAGAATGAGGCAGCCCAAGCCAGAACCGGTACCACCACCACAAGCGTTGAACACGAGGAAGCCCTGCAGACCAGTACAGTTATCAGCAAGCTTCCGGATACGATCAAGACAGAGATCGACGATCTCCTTACCAATGGTGTAGTGACCACGGGCGAAGTTGTTGGCCGCATCCTCCTTGCCGGAAATGAGTTGCTCAGGATGGAAGAGCTGCCTGTAGGTACCGGTACGAACCTCATCAATAACAGTGGGCTCGAGATCGACGAAGACGCATCGAGGGACATGCTTGCCAGCACCAGTCTCCGAGAAGAAGGTGTTGAAGGCGTCATCACCACCACCGATAGTCTTATCGGAAGGCATCTGTCCATCAGGCTGAATGCCGTGCTCGAGGCAGAAGAGCTCCCAACAGGCATTGCCAACCTGAAGACCACCCTGGCCGACGTGGATGCAGATAGCTTCACGCATGTTGAAGGATTAAAGGGGGCGCTTGGTTAGCGACAAATGGATTCTGAAGGAAACAGCTTGAAATCCTCGAGCGACCATCTTGAAGTGCACAGTAACTCATCTACCCGATGCATATCGCCATCGACCGCCCTGGGAAGACAACACATTCCACACTCACTCTATGATAACCTATTGCACTTATTGCTCATCGTAACCCCGGTGGTGTTCGCCTTGTCAAGGCTAGCATTCCAGCGACCGAAACGGTTGCGAATTTAGGGCGAGCGACGGCAATTACGGGCGTAATAATAGATGGCGAGCGAGATTCATGATGCGTTATTCGTACCGCGCGCGCCACGTCCGTGAAAGTTCCACCGCTGCTGACGAGCTACGGTGTGACGAACTTGTTTGTCCGTCATGGGGATCAGTATCAGGATGAGTATCCATATTGAACACGACGCAGACCAGATGGAAGAGGTACAGATAGTAGATCAGATAATAGGGAGCCGATGACCAGAGGGAGCGGACGATCGGGAATAGAGAATCTAGGGACGGTCCGATCAGAAGGGACAGAGGTAGCAAGGCAAACGTGGAAATAAGAAGGGCACTGAGAACGGTCAGCCCAGCAACTCACATGATAGTTCGATCAGACGGTACTCAAATCTGGCAACGTTGAGTTGAATCTAGTCTGACTGTTTTCTCGAACACGCAATGGAATATCTGGCGTGCAAGAACACGAAATACGGTAGCCTCGTGGGATGATATTGCAAGGCACTGATGTAGTAAATCCAGCAAGGATTTAACCTTGCTGTTATTGTTGCTTGCCCTCTACCCCTGTAGGTCTGATCAATTCAGAGGAGTTCCAGTCTTTATTATGGCGCTGTTCAACATTCGAACATGATGTCAGACAACCTAGTCTCTATTGTCTACTGTTGTTGAGTTATCAAGTGATCCTTCAAACCTCATTTCTCACCCAGATGAAAACCGCATTGAATATCATAACCCTACAGAAGTATAGCTAAAGGAACTAACAATTATCGATAGAAATGTGGTTCATTGACAATCGGTCGCACAGTATCAAACGACAGGCCAGCAGCCCATTTTCCAAAGTAGCCTCGAGCCTTCCTGCTCCCAAGAGCAGCTGGGATAGCATCGAAGTGCATGTCGAGTGCATTAGCTGGCCCCATAACCGGTACGTTCTTGAAATGCTCAATATGACGTGCCTGACATACCACCACACTTCACCTGCACACATACTACAGTTTTACCTCAATACTGCACAAGTTGCATTCCTTCACAAATTCCTCGATTTCGAATTTTATCCAAGGTCGATCCGGATCCTTCGTTTGCCTCGGTGTCGAATGTACTTCAATGATGATGCTCTTATCCATAGCATTCAGCTCTTCACGGGTGATGGGGAAGATTTCATCAGCTCTATTGAGGCCAGGATCGATGAATGTTAACCTTTCATGTGAATTCAGTGGAGAATGCCTTTACTCTTTGGAGTTACTTTCTTATAGGTAGTCCAGCAAAGCCGCTCTTTATGAGCGACGACAGCACAATGCAGCCCTTACTGAAACTGTACAGGCTGATGCTCTTTGACATATCCAACTTATCCTCGAGAACATTGCTCAGTAGGTGCTTCAAGTGAGCTGCCCCATCGGGAGCTATTTCCGGATACTCCCGCATGTCCTTCCAACGTGGAGAACCGTGAGCATCTACTAGAGTGAAATTTGAATAGATTGCGTAAACAGAGTCGGTCAGTAAGTGCGGCCGAATTAGAATCTGACAAAACTGCATAGTCAGCGAAGCGATGGCGGCTCGACTGATCTCACCAAATCAACGTCCTGTGGCACGAGACTGCTGATGACCCATGCAACACCGTCCATGCTGTAGCGATAGTCGTTACGTACATCTCCACTTGGTCGAGACTTGAAGCCGCCAGCGAAGGTCGATATGTCACCGAGGAACCACACTTGGACCCTCTTCCCTAAGCCTTTCCGATGATATACGTAATTGGTGCGACCCGCGAGGCCTTCGAC
>NW_003201605.1:2670-4171 GCF_000006405.1 Perkinsus marinus ATCC 50983
GGTTTAGTTGCAGGAGTGCTAGAGCTGAGACAGATATCTCGGGCCTTGGTAGAGTTGACCAACCAGGCCTGGTAGGCCAGACCAGAGCACGTGGCATCACCAACAAACATATTTGAACAGCCTGTCGTCTGAAATGTGTTGTCAATGAAACGCGCTTTGTCGATACCATCGATCAATTGGGCTTCGAATAAGGTCTTAGACAAGATGGCGAAGACAATTGCCACAATGGCAATTACGAGACATACTATGGCTAGTACGAAGTAGACCCAAGGATGACATCGTAAAGGGCAGCGCCCCCAACAAGTATACCATGCAGCTTTGCTCATGCTACTGTGGATATCAAAAGCACTGAAAAATGAGTACAAAATCTCAAACTAACTCTGGTGACGAGATCTGTTCCCAATGATCATTGACCATCGAAAAATTGTCCGAAATTTGTCCACCATCCAGCTAGACGCTGATGAAAGTTAACCAGAGAATTCTCGACTAGGGAAGGTGAATACGCGGAAGGACATTGTGCAGAAATGACACGTAAAACGCCGAAAAGACCCGTAAGGCACCGCACTAAAATTGCATGCGTCACGTTCGGAAGAGAAGAGATTGTTTCTGCTACGCCATTGTGATCGATCCACACCTGCTAATCAGAGGAATAATTACCGAGTGTCACCGGATTTCACCGATGTCACCTAATAAAAAATAGTGCAAGTGCATGTAAACAGTAGAAAACGGCGCCGCGCGAAGCGCGGCGTTAAGAATTTTGTAATTGTTGTGGTGTAGTGGTAAGTGCAGGCTATAGCATGCTAACGAGCCAGGTTCGATCCTTGGAAGGCTCATACTTTTTTGTATTTGTTCATTAAAGTCTTATAACGTACTTGCTCTCTCTCTTGCGTCTTGTGTTTATCAAGTAGTGTTAGTCTTTAAATACAACGCGGGGACCAGAACTCGAGACACGACTAGTACTGCAAACTCGACACATTATTGCGTGAATTCGTGATGAAGAAACACTGATTATTTGCGTCTGATTAAGCATAACAGTCATAAGCATGAAGCATTAAAGCATGATAGTCATCATAATCCCAGGACAAACAGTTATAATCGACAGCCACGGAGGTTTTCGAGGACAACACCAGAGCCGTACCTGTGAAGACAGTTAATTGTGTTAATAATTATCCGTACTAGGGACTCCCTATAATTAAAAAGCTGGAGAAAGGGAGATTAGCAACGTCGGCGCTCAACTACACTACGATATTGCAACCCTGGGAGTTGGAATATCTGTTTGGCTTTCTGTCCACAACATCCTTAAATAATTCTTTTCAGAATATTCCTCTTGTCACCTACACAAACATGGAAACACGTTCTAACACTCAAGCTCAGGCAAAGGTTCGTGGATCTCAGCATCGTTCTCTAGTCACTAGTAATTTTCTATTAGTAACCCAGTAACTTCAGTATCAACGAGAAAAGGGACAGCTCTCAGCACAGCAACTTCAATGATCATGCGTAA
>NW_003201605.1:4271-12434 GCF_000006405.1 Perkinsus marinus ATCC 50983
AAGCTGTACATACGTGCTGTCTACTGGTGCGCGCAGTGGCTCATCACTGCCGATGTGAGAGCAAAGGAGTAATGTACAAGATGCTGCTTGCCTCGGATAATACAACTATAATAGCTGAACTATCCCGGAAGAATGCGTTCACGAGCCGAAACTATTAATTTCGGACTACGAATACCTCACGTGATTAGTAACCACGTCACGTGGTCCACGTAAGGTATTCGTTTATTCGTAGTAACCACTGATTACTTCGTTTTATTTCGCAAGAAACGGTGTTTAATATATTACCTACCAAGCATGGAATCGAACCTGGGCGACCTACATGATAAACTAGAACCCTAACCGCTACACCACAACAACCGTGAGTTTCTTAACGCCGCGCTTCGCGCGACGCCGTTTTCTACTGTTTACATGCACTTGCACTACTCTTTATTAGGTGACATCGGTGAAATCCGGTGACACTCGGTGAAGTGTCCCTAATCAGAGGCCTATTTCACAAGCCACCATAAGGAGCGAAAATTGTAAAGTACCGTACGGTTTCATTGCAAGGGGCTTTCACATCCTTACGATTTGCGGGGTAACAGTAAGATAAGATCAGCCTACTGGCTTTGAGGAGGGCGTTTGTGATCTACAAGAATGTGGATATTCTTACAATTTTCTAGTCACGGATTCGGCACGGAAACTTGTACGGTGGGTGCATTTGGAGACTATGAAAGACTGTAGCGCAGAAGTGAGAGGCCATTTTCTGTTTTCCTCCTCCTTCTCCTCCGCCCTCTCCTAACGTATAATGAGTTCTGTTGAGGATTCCAATGAAGCCGCTATCGAACAATGGAAGATTCGGAGGTTGATCAAAAGCTTGGAGGCAGCTCGGGGGAACGGTAACTACTATTAGTACTACTACTATTGCTACTACTACTATTAGTACTACTATTACCATTACTACTACTACTACTACTACTACTACTAGTACTACTACGACTCTAGCACCAGCATTAACGCACTTCACAGGTACTTCGATGATCTCATTGATCATCCCTCCCAAAACCCAAGTTGCTCAGATGGCAAAGATGCTTGCAGAAGAGTATTGCTATTCTACTAAGTGCATTCCTATCACTCGGGTCATTAGGTATGGTACCGCGTCCAATATCAAGTCACGGGTTAACAGATTGTCTGTTCTTTCTGCTATTACATCTACTCAGCAGCGACTGAAATTGTGAGTTCTCACTCAAGCTACTGTAACAGGCATCACCGTGCTCATATAGATACAATAGGACCCCCCCTAATGGTTTGGTACTTTACTGTGGTACTGTTCTCACTGATGATGGCAAGGAAAAGCAGGTCACTATTGATTTTGAGCCTTTCAAGCCTATCAATACTAAACTGTAGCTCACCGCTCTTATGCGTTGTCATTCTCCCCCCTGTAGGTACTTGTGTGATAACAAGTTTCACACTGAGGATTTGAATCAGCTCTTAGAGTCCGATGACAAGTTTGGATTCTTGATTATGGATGGTAATGGAAGTCTCTTCGGCACAGTACAAGTAATACACTGTCCTCGTCGCCGGGCCGGACCTGACCAATTCTCTCAGGGCTCTAACCGAGAGGTACTTTACAAGTTTTCAGTAGATCTTCCCAAGAAGCACGGAAGGGGTGGTCAGTCTTCCATGCGTTTTGCTCGATTAAGGCTTGAAAAACGACATAACTATCTGACCAAGGTGAACAACAATTCCAGCCTCGTAGCTACAGTACGCCTTTTGATATCAGGTTGCTGAGCTTTTGACGCAACATTTCATCACTAACGATAGGCCTAATATCGCCGGACTTGTACGAATCTCAGAGCTCTCATTTTCCAATTACAAATGGAACTTGTTGCAGGTGTTAGCAGGAAGTGCCGAGTTCAAGAACGACTTGGCCAATTCGCAGTTTTTCGACCCGCGTTTAGCGGCCATCCTTATCAAAGTGGTGGATGTGAGGTAATGCTCATACCAATTTTGGAAGGTGTGTGGAGTGCTCCTTGTCAGCTACGGTGGAGAGAACGGCTTCAATCAAGCGATTGAGCTTGCCTCTGATACGTTGAAGAACGTCAAATTCATCCAGGAGAAAAAGCTTATCACGAAGTACTCCATAATGATGCACTCTAATACTCACTGATATGAATTTAGGTATTTCGAGGAGGTAGCCCAGGATACGGGAAAGGTCTGTTTTGGTATTGACGATACTCTAAAGGTCGGCAGCAACGCGCTCCCAGCTCATGGCGCTTATGCTCCTTCCTCAGTGTTTGGACATGGGTGCTGTGGAGACCCTTATAGTGTTCGAGAATCTCGCCATCAACCGTTATCACATCCGGAACCCTCATACCGACACTGAGGATGTCCTTTACCTCTCACCCGAACAGTAGGCTCTTTCGCATAGGAGGTTATGATGGCTTGTTATTAGGGAAGTACAAGAGAGCTACTTCCGGGATGCCGATACAGGTGTAGAGCTTACTGTTGTGGAAAAAATGCCTATCACTGAGTGGTTGGTCAATAACTACAAGAGCTTCGGAGTCAGAATTACTTCCCTATGAAATGTGTCGATTTAGTTCTCTTCAGGCCAAGTTGGAGTTCGTGACCGATAAAAGTGAGGAAGGCGCCCAGTTCGTCCGTGGGTTTGGTGGTATTGGTGGCCTCTTGCGGTGAGCAGCTCACGATAGGAATAGTGTGATATCGATCATGGTCAGATACGCTGTTCAATTGGAAGCCCTCGAGGAGTGGGATGGTGACTCTGATGATGACTTCATGTAAATTGCGTTACAGTCACCAGCACAGGTGATGATGATGACACTGCTGCTGCTGCTAGTCTCACTGGCGTTTGATGATACTCTTAGTTCATCTCTCATTATAGTCATCACTCTCTGCCCTACTATTACGAAGGACAAGTACTGTGTATTAATTGTCGTGCTTGTCAATTTGTGATAGGGAATGTTGATGGTTTCCAATATCACTAGAATGCTCTTGTGTGCCAGTGATAGGGAGAGAAAAGTCATCACATTTGGTGCCCAGTTGAATAGAACGTATTCTATGCATTGTTTATCCGCCTGGAAACTTCGAAGATGTATTCGTGATGCAGTTGCCTACATTTTCAGTCGGGTAACGAAAGTTGTGATGATTACTTTGCAGCCGTTATTGATCATATAACATGCAAACCGAGAAGAAGCATGTGAATCTATCGGAGACACCCGAATCAACCACAGGTGTTGTGGCACGCCATTTACGTATCAACTGGACCTGTCAATTTCGTTAGTATTTTCAACAATAATACTCACAAGTATGAGGGACTCACAAAAGTCTGAGTAACCACCTAAGTAACGGAAGCCATGCTCATGGACATTTCCCTTTTCCCCTCATTTAAGCCGCATCAATCCCATTGGCGTATCATCCATATTATGGAACTGTAGCGAGTATGAGTAATACTCTGTATTTAGTAACAGTATCTCATACTACCGCCTTGATTACTGTCTTTTACTCCACTATGGAAGTTGCTTATTCGAATGAGCATCCGTCACACATAAAGCTCAGATGCTGTGTACATACTTCAACTAAACACTTGAATATGCATAGTAGTGGTATTGACAACACTACATCATTAATGCACTGCTCACATCTGTAAACGTGAGGAGATGCAATATGGTTAAAAGGTAATAGACAAACAACAGAATTGATGGCTACGACACTATTGCCATGATAAAAGACAATCTACTCCTTACATTATGCCACACTGATAACAGAACTGCGGAGAAGTGATCTCCTGTGTATATATACACTCTATATCAAAACCTCCGTCATTGCTGATGATATTCCAGCACAGATATCATGACAACAACAGAGGCTATCTAATCCTCATACGATTGGAAAAGGTGTCCATCGATGAAGGTTTCATACATATGAAGTGTTTCGAGAGGTTTGTCCATAGGTGCCATATGACCAGCACCAAAAACACGCAGAAATGCAAAGTTCTTGAAGCCCTTATACAAGCCAACAGGAACCTTCACGATCTCCGCATCTTCACCATTTCCTGAGATCACATATGATTTCAAAGGACGGATAGGTTCCATAATCTGTTCACCTGATGCTTCTGGGACGGCTTTTTGAGCATTCATTTCTAACAAGGGTTGCTGCGCAAAATCTCTACTGAATTTCCATTCTATTTTCTCAGTCCATGCTTTGTTCCCTAACCAGTTGCATATAAAATCTTGATCTCCAGCATATATCAAAACCTTCGCCCCCGAGGCCAGTACTGTCTGGACAGCGGAAGTGTAGTCGGCCAGGAAATCTCGAGGGGCCAAGGCCGTCCACACCTGAGCCAACCCTACAGCCCAACGAACCACAAGAATAGGAGTACTCTACCCCTGTATTGCTCTCACTCCACGGCTTGATGACGGCACCGAGTTCAGCACGAACGTCGGGGCGATTCAAAAAGCGGTCCAAATGTGAGAAATTATAGGGGTGGTTCAGTCGCATGTCGTACCTAGTTCAAATGCACAGCTCCTTAAAGCTTGGCTATGAGCTCACTCGTTAGCTCCTGAGGCGAGGGCTTTACTCAAAAGCTTAACATTGAAAACGTAGTTCATCTCCTGGCACGCAGTTGGCAAGGGCGAATTCTGTGATAGCATCAAATACAATTCCACAGTGATGAGGTTCTCTTCACTACCGCGTTGTTGACGTCAAGATGCTTATAGCATTTATCGATAAGATCAACGGTCTCGAGTCCTGCATCGTTCAGTTGTTGGTAAGTAATGTAGTTTACAATAGAAGGTGCAGTACCAGAATTGTACGCCTGTTGTTATCAATGTTAGCAAACCACGGTGGTGATATACACTATACTCACCATTTTCGAATACCATTTCACTTGCTCGGCCGGTACTGTCAAACCGTTACCAACAGCCATACCTTTGATGTCTATGTAAACGGGACGACGATGGCTGCCCAGCAGCGAACTCGATGGTGAACCTAGAACATGCTCAAGATGTCATTCCCGGGGCGCAGATTCGAAGTTTACTCAGAAGCCTCTTATTTTCATCAATGATCTTGGCTGTCACCACTGGAACGTAGTGGCCGCCGTAGGACTCTCCAGTGATGTGAAATTTCTTGTTGTACTGCGGGAATCGATGAAAGAATGCTTGCAAGAAGTGATACATGTCCTCAGCAATCTCAACCTCAGAGGTATCATATGAGCCTGTTGAGAACCCCGTACCTGCCAAGTTTGCATCAGAGTCGATGACGACAATTTCGAAGTCATACCAGGTGGCTGGTCCACCCATAGCATGTTGGTCTTCTGGGTCCAGCTGTACTCGTTATGAACAGTATTAGATCCATCCTCGTTTACACGACAAGGACCATTTTCTGCTAGTAACTGTAAGAACACATATAATCGGTGAATGGTGTTTCTACCATACCGCGATCATAGAGCTCGATCCGGGACCCCCGGTGAGCCACATGGTTGTAGGAGCAGCCTCAGTAGGCTGTTGATTGCGCTTTTCGAAGAACCAAAAGAAGTACTTCTTGTCGAGCTTGTCATCAATTGTGAAGTAACCAGAGTACTGCTTCACGTTGGCATCACACAGTCGAGGCTCCCGTAAAAGGAGATGCGACTTCCGCCCTGCTCCGGCAAGGTACTCCTGGTGCTCAAAGCCCACCGAGGAGAAGTCGTTGTTGAGGAGGAAGGCAGCGGAGGAGTTCAGCTGGAGCGACTGGGGCCGGTCTGAGAGAAATGACGATGGTAACGGATTTTACATGAGCCCCTCTCAAGCAACCGATTCTGAATGTCGGAACTAGTTCAGTTCCGATACCACACCAAGAGGAAGAGAGCGGATAAGTCAGTGGTTACCTCTATAGGCATTGACGTAGTAGAGGTAGAAGCTGGTGAGAACGGCGAGGACTACAGCGGCCACGGTGGCCTTCTTTTTGATAGACTGCTCACACTTGTTGCCGTTGCGGCTCGTGGGGTTCTCGGACAGTACAGTATAAGCATGACCACTCCGACCGAGGAGGAGTGATTGAGATAAGGAAGGGAAGTCGGCGTCGAGGTTGGCCATTTTAACGTGACACGTTCCGGAATTGGCTGTGGCAGGATTGGCAAATCTTGCTCTCTTGCATTTCCTCAACGGAATTATCAAACCGATTGTCTACTGTAGTAGCTTGAGTAGTGAGTGGAAGTGATTATGATGAGCATCGATATAGCTGGGTATTCTCTGCCTTATGGAGCCACAACAGCAGCAACACCAGGAGGACCAACAACAACCCTCGGTTGAGGATAGTTACCCTCGAGGGGAAAAACGTACCGCCGGTGTCGACGCTTCCTGGGATAGCAAAGACGGGCAAGGGCAGGAGCAGCCTTCCTCCTCCTCTTCCTCCATTACTCGCCCTGCTAAAATCAGTAACTGGGATGCAGCACCTCCTGCTAACTCGAATGCTACGACGACTGGGGACGAAGATGATGGCAAGTACGAACGAGGGTACATTTCCTGGGCGATACATTTCTTTTGAATTTTTTACTGTAAAAAGCTGTGCATTTCGCCACTCTGTTGAATGCTACTAATGCGACTGCAATAACCGAATCTCATTGATACTAATACCTTCCTCAGATTTCATAAGGATGTCCCTTTACCTCATTGGGCCGCTGGAAAGGTCATAGGAAAGCAGGGCGATACCATAAAACGGATACAACGTCAAACTCATTGTGAAGTGAAGGTGGTCATCATCCTTGAATAGCATCATCACTAGTAGTGCTCTTCTTAGTCCGATCATGGTGAACGCGACACTGATGGTAACAGAAGTCTTCATCTCATTGGTGACACTCAGGAAATCCTAAATGTAATAGTACATAATCATCGCATCTCTACTACTGTCAATACTCCTAGGCTTGCGAGGCAGCCATCGAAGAGATCATATTCACATGTCGTAAGCCTGTCGTGGGCCCTGGAGATTCGAAAAAGGAAGTTGTTATTTCCAACGACATAGCAGCGAAGGTCAGCCAGCCCCTGCGGCCCTCGTGTTTCGAAATACGGCTAAGTCAGGTCATTGGTTACAGGGGATGTGTTATTGACGAGATCAAACGACGATCGCATACTCGCATTGAGGTGGTCCCTACCGAGGACGGTGGTCCTGGGGAGGAGAGGACAGTCGTGCTAGTTGGACCTGAGGAAAATTGCGAAGAAGGGGTAAGGACTTGCTGCCATCCCGGAGGTATCCGGTTCGAATCCAGGTTGTGTCATTTTGTAGGCACGTATAGTACGGGAAATCGTGACTGGCGAGCTCGACATATCACCGATCATTGATGACTTCAAACGGGAGCATCAACTGGATGAGTATGATCTTTCCGGGGGCAAGGGTAGCGGCTACCATGGTAAAGGTGGTAAGGGCTACGACTGGCGCGGAGGCAGCAGTAAGGGTGGTTGGGGTAATGACAACTCTCGGTATGCTGGTGATAATGGTGATTGGTCTGGCAGTGGTAAGGGAGGCTGGTCTGGCGGTGGTAAAGGAGGTTGGGGTAAGGGCAAGGGCGGTGACTATGGTGGGAAGGGCGGCTTCGGCAAGGGAGGTGATGACTCATCCGACTATTATGGTGGTCGTGGTAAGGGGTATGCGCCCAGTCCGGCTCCCTATAGAGGTAAGGGTAACCGTTGTGACCCCTATAGTAGCTCTCGCTATGGCGGTGGTGGCGGCAAAGGGTACGACTCCTACAATAAAGGAGGAAGTGATTCGTATGGAGGTGGTGCTACTAGATATGAGAGGGCAGCAGCCCCCAGTGGTGGTGATTATTATGGTAAGGGTGGCTATGGTGGTGGGAAAGGAGGAGGAGGTCCCGGTGGTGATTATGGCTACGGCAAAGGTGGCCCCTATGCTAAGGGAGGGCCCAGCAACGATGGAGGGTATGGGGGTAGTTGGGGAGGCAAGGGTAAGGGTAAAGGAGGAGGAGGACGAGGCTGGTCCGGTGGTGGTGGTTGGGACTCAAGTCCTGAGGATTCGGGTGCCTCTCAAGGTGGTGGAGGTGGCCCTTCATCGTACAGTAGTAGGCCCTGGGGTGGCAGTGGTGATGGGCAGCATTGGGGTGGTGGTGGTAAGGGAGGAGGAGGAGGAGGCAAGGGTGGCTATGGTTACTGAGCGGCAGCGTATGGTCGCTGATTGATC
>NW_003201605.1:12534-23843 GCF_000006405.1 Perkinsus marinus ATCC 50983
GCCGAGTTTACTAGAGAGATGAGGATACCCCAGAGGGCAGTTGGTAAGGCGATTGGTCGTGGAGGGGAGACCATCAAGAGGTTGAAGGACGAGCTCAGTACATTCATTCAAGTAGGAGTGGAGGGCCATAATGGCGGTGACGATTCTGGTGGCGGTAGTCGTCGCATCTTCAGGTTGACCAGACTACTTCCGATCAAGGTTTTAGCACTTTCAAAATCAGTGGTCCTACTGCTGATTCTGTTGAGGTACTTCTCGTTGTCTCTGTCTTGTCCACCGATTCAGTGTTTCAGGCTGCGATATCTCATTTAAAGGGAGTCGTCCTATCATGTGAACCGTGTGAGTGTCTATATCCTGATGATGTTGAAGAGGAAGTAGAAGTGCCCGCTGATAAGGTCGGGACTGTCATCGGCCCCCAAGGGTAACAACACTACTCCCTGGTATTTTGACGGCCGCCGATCATGTTGCATCATCCTTAGGTGCGTGCTTGATGAGGTCCGTCGCCGCAGCGGCTGCCGAGTCCAGCTGCAGCCAGTCGAAATGGAGGATGGGAGTCCTCGCTCGGCTAAGGTCGTTGGCACAGCTGATGCGGTAATGCTGCTGCTGGTGTTGGTGGTAGTCATGTGGGACACTACACACTGTTTAGGTGCGTGTCTGTGTGGACCTCCTCAACGATGTTATAAGTGGTGCCTTCGATGTGAGCTCAGTGATCAACCGTCAAAAGGCTCACTACCAACGTCTCAAGTCGGGCACTTTGGGTGGTGGTAAAGGCAAAGGCAAAGGGAAAGGGAAAGGTGGTGGTGGCGGCGGCGGCGGCTATTGGAACGCTAATAATTCGGCTGCTGCTGGTGGTCCTGGTGGGACTGCCATGGGAGGCCTTGGTAATGGTGGTAATATGGTGGGCCAACAGAATCTCAACTACCCTACGAGTATGGGCGGCTTTGTCCCACCCCAAGTTATGTATTCACCACAGATGTTCGCCGCAGCTAGTCAAGGGATGCTATCACCACACATGGCAGCCACAGCTAGTGGGCCTATTCCACCTTATTTAATGTCGATGTTTACCGGTTATCAACAACCACAGCAACAACAGAGTCCTAGTGGGGGTCCTGGGATATCGGCTGCTGAGTTGACGAGGCAGATGCAGCAAGGGTCTGCTACACAATCGGCTAGTGGTGGGACTGCTGCTGGTGCTGCTAGCAATAGCAATCAGTATTTGCAACAACAACAACCACCGATGAATATGCCTATATCACCCCAAGGTATCATAACACCCCAGCAGGTCATGGCTGTCCATCAGACTCTATGGCGTGGCCAACAACAACAACAGCAGCAGAATGAAGCGGCCCCTGAGGTGTCTGATACATCAACTCCTACTATGGCTAACAATGATAACGAGGAGAGAGGCCAGACCGAGCGTTCGTAAAGGGGGCTCATGAACAGCTTGATCATCATCGTTATGGTGATGATGATGAGCATCAGCAGCACTATGATGACCGGTGTTGCCCTACTAGGCCGTTCTCGTATTTGTCACATTTGGTAATTGTATGACTAGTAGTAGTGGGCCGCCTTGGCAGTCGATGTACAGCAGCAATAGCAGGGTTCGGGGTTCAAGTTTGCTCAATAATACTAATGTTGATCGGTGTTATGGTCATAAGCTGCGAACGCAGCTGAATTAGCAGCAGTCTTAAGAGTGAACTCGTCTGTTATAGTCATTGAAGTCACCATTCGAGCCAGCCGAGGTTTTCCTTACATTGGTGCTGTGTTGTCACTATAGTGTGTCGACCACCGAGCGAACCATCACACATCATAGAGAACAGGAGACAATCCTCACGTACACACCATCAGGGAGCTCGCAACCGCATCACCTCCAGGCGAGTGAGATCAGCTCACAGTCACATCGTTCATGCTTCCCTCCCTCCCTTACTAGCACTTCAAAAAAGGGTAGTTGATCGAGCGCTAGTACCCGGTTTCCACCCGATACTAGAATCGACAGCTGTGATGCGCCCGATGATGTGCGTGGTAAAGTAGTTGTGGGGAATTCCTTTTCGCAATTGATGGTGTTCTGTGATGCTGTAACGGGAGTAATGATGGTAGTCTAACGAGACTGAGTCAATAAGGGGCCACAGACCAATTCGAATAGTTTCGTCTACTTGTGATTCAACATACTACGATCATATGCAGTCGGCGATCGTGGTGCCCCCGTACGTGGCCCTTGTTATCATCGTCATGAGAAACCGCAATTGTAGCCGTTCTTGAGGGGCATCCTTCGTAGAGCCACGTGGCTATCAGCCATCACCTGGAAATAACTGCCTCCGGCCCGCTCGACGTTAAGTTTCAGCCTACAAATCGGTGATGTTATCCGAATCCAAGGCCCTCATAAGGAGATCCCTCAACTCCTCCTAGCCATGGGGGAGAAGTCTGAGCCACTCGAGTGCTTGGAAGGGCAACCAGACCCCACGAACGAGTCCCTTAGCGTTGAGTGCTATCGCTGATAGAGTATACTCATCTTTGGGCCTCTGAGGTTGTCGAGGTGACGACCGGGCACCCTTTGCATCGCGGTGTTTGTAATGTGACAGTACGTCGAAACGCAACTAGAGGAAGGTTTAAAACGCATAAATACTTACGGAGAGACACAGCAGCATCGCGTGGGCGTGCGGATGAGTCAAGTTATTTGTATTCTGACTTGTTATCCTTGCAACGCTATCAAGTAGACGTGAACTAAACGAGATCAACACACTGTAGTGGATTGTGTCGCGTATGGCATCTGCGACAACTCAATCAAGTAGTAGAGTATCGCCCAAATGCCTTTGGTATGTCGACATCGCCGTCCTCAAGCACACCTTTTCAATGTCTTTCCTTAACCCCAAGACGTTATTCGTATGATCTAAGTAGTAGCCTACAACGCGCGGTATCCACCCGTCGCTTCCTGCGATGATAAAGCGGATATCTCAAGGCTAGCTCCAGCAGGTAGCCAAGTACTCTGTCACCATGTATAGAGGCGAGCCTCGACTACTACCGCGATAGTAGTAGTAGTAGTAGTAGTAGTAGTAGTATTAGTAGTAGTAGTAGTAGTAGTAGTAGTAGTAGTAGTAGTAGTAGTAGTAGTAGTAGTAGTAGTAGTAGTAGTAGTAGTAGTAGTAGTAGTAGTAGTAGTAGTAGTAGTAGTAGTAGTAGTAGTAGTAGTAGTAGTAGTAGTAGTAGTAGTAATATGGGCTCTTGCTGGAGACCTTTCAGCTGACCATAGACTGACCCCCACCATCAACGGAGATGAAGGATGAAAACGAGGAGTGGCCGGTATACAATAACATCAGTGTGGTAGAATATTCGCATGGTCAACTACATGTGTTGGTGAGAATACGAAAATTCTGAGGAAATTTTGGGAAATTCTCACTGGTTTCCGTACACTTTCACCCGAATTCGAAAAATACTCCTGTGATGAGTAAAGAAACTTCTGAGGGAAGCGAACATATATTTTCCAACACTGCAAAGCATTGTTTTCAGAGACGACTTGCAACTGTTCAGAAACTGTTCTCGCATTGTATAGCGACAACGTCGAGGATCTCCTTCACCATTGCACACTGCTTCTCCTCCGGCAACACACTGAACGATGGAAGGTGAAGAAAAAGAGCGCGCCCCTCCATGTTGGCAAGTGAGTGGAAGAATATATAATTACAAAGATATCGGCCAGCATCATCAGAGACCTCCACACGACACCCTCGTTCTTGACAAGCCCCAACGATCGCCTCTACACTCACTGAGGTTTGCAGCTTCTCGGGTTGGCCCGGCAAGATCTCACGCCCACTCAGCTGAGCACCCCGCACATCTGGCACTCGAAAGGTGGCCACGTTATGGGCCGTACCTGAGGCCTATGCTTCTCTAAGTAGAGGGAACGTTGTACTCACGTTCTAGTTTCAAGTGATCACATTGGGCATCAACGCCCATGTGCAGTAGAAGGACATTTCTAGCCTTGGATAGTTCCTCAGCCTTTTTACTCATTGCCATCGATACTCGCTCACACTCCTCAACCGAGACCTCCACAGCTGAGCTGAAGACCTCATAGTCGCTGCACGTGCCTGATACTACTCGCCGTAGCAAGGAGTGTCGAGGGAGTTAGATCACCTATGTGTTTGTCTTCGGCATTTTCCAAAGCCTCGGCTACAGCTTGCGTAGGGTTTTCCTCAACGCCGCTGAAAGGGCCGAAGCCTGTTAGTAAAATATGCACTCCCTTTGAAGCGCCGTCAGCACTCATCACGGATAATACTATTCAAAACTAAACTGAATTATAGGGGCCTTTCGATACACCGATTTCGTAAGCCAGAATCGTTTCTTACACGTATAATACGATGCTAGAATCGATTCTGAATTCCAGAGCTGGTCCAATGAACATGGTAATAAGTTTATCACCAGATGAAGCTGGCGACAGAGTAGCCGAGGCAATATCAGGCTGATCACCACTTTTACATCACCTTAGATTAGTATATTCATTATAGATAATTAGTAATCAAGTATAATACGATACATATAAAAATAATATATAAAATGGGCATATCCCGATATTGATAATAACTAATAATATATATGTCTTTATTAAAAATAGAATACAATATGTAATAAATACCTAATACTCATAATATTATGATATACTAATTAGATGGCCTGTAGCACGCCACTTTACTGGAGACGGGCCGATAAGAAGTCAAAGTGATGATGCCTTCAACTGCATAAGGTGACGGACCTCATTGCGACACTCCTTACCAGGTGAGTATTTGCGGGATTTATGGTATAGTTATAACGGGACACGACTCGGGTCACACGAGAATCGCTATGATAAGACATTACAACGAGGATCATACTGGTCTACTTCTCCCTATTCCCTCTTAGTGCTTCGCAAGGATATTTGGCGTACCCAAAACGTAACAAATACAACCTTCAGGGAGAACCCGATATACAATAATTTCGAAAACCTAGCGATGTGATTGCAAAGTAATGCCACTCCGGGCGCGCGCTAGTTACAAGTGTACGTGGGCTCGCGTGCAAGTAGATTCATTCGTCGTCGCGTCTCATCAGCTCATCTCTATCACAACAACCTTCCATGCACAGAGGTAGACGATTCGCCTCACTTACCAACGACTACCCCGGGTCGAGATGGCAGTAATACCGCACCTTGAGTACATCTATTAAGCCTTCTTATCTCAGGGCTGTGGCCTCCTCTAGATCCCCATCAACTATCTATCCTTCATTACTAGAGGGCCTCACTATACTCATTATGGTGTTCTTCACCGTTCGCTTCGTGGTGCCTGTATTCTCACACTTTTTCAAAGTGGTGCGGCGAAGTTACGAAGCTCATCCGTACGCCCCCTTCGAAGTAGACGCCCGACCACTGGATCTACAATATAACGAAACCAGGTATGTCTTATTTACACATACCTTCTCTCAGTGAACTCGTTCTGAAACGCATGATGGGCTCTATAATAGATTGGTAACTCGTATATCACAGTTACAGAGTGAGCCCATGGTGTCGAACTCGGTGTTAACTTCCCGTTACGCTTTCTCAAACTGGTGTCGACCGCATTCATTGGCTTATCACAACTTCGCTTGTTGAGGAAGATGCTTCACTCTTCCACAAATTTTCATTGGCCGGACTTGCACCAATTTTAAGCTGATATTGCGAAGTATGCATCCATGCAACGTGAGTGCCAAACTGATTTTGTTGTCCATGTTGACTCGAAAACTCTGGGAATTACCATCAATTATCAGAGTCGTTCTTGTTCAGGTCTCCCATGGATAGGAGCACATTTACAGACCACTGCTTCTTCAATGCTGTACAACTGCAAACTCGAGGGACGCAGGCTGGTTATCTCTCCCCGGTGTCCGTCACATCCGATGACTTCGTGAAAGTGTGATTTCATTTTCTACTGCCCAACTATGCCTGTTAACTCAAGCAACATGTCACTACCTATTCATGTGAGTGATCTTACTTGGAGAAGGCTTTGCGTTTATCTGAGTCCTCCCTAGTGAAGCGTTCACGATACATTATCGTCCAAAATGAACGGCTCATCATCATGAATAAGTTGATGATCTCATTGTCATTGAAGAGAAAATTGAGCAAGGGTCCATGCTCATTCCAATCACATCAGTGTAAAACAGTGTCGATCAAGTATTCACAGTTTCATCAATCCTTGTCCGAGTTGGAAGATTTATTGACTCAAAATCGGCAATATCCACGACGACTTATCTACCCTCGCGATAGTACTGCGCACTACAAGAGTTTACGAGATACGTATGACGTGTTAGTACCGAACCGAGATGAACGTTTGTGTCAACCGTGTGACCATAAGGCGGGTTACTTATCGCTCGCCTCGATGGAAACGGCTTGAAAACGGCTACAGAACGGGGGGAAGACATTCTGAATGTCGCCAACTGGTGCATAGTTTGACAGGTTCCTTCCGATTGTAGCGATGTCATCCTCGTTTCCTTGGCCTGCCGACTGGAGCCCTTACCATAAAGACCGTTTGGAGCGCTACTGTCACGGTCGTGGGCACTGGGTGAACGGCAGGTGCGAGTGTGACGACCAGTGGGTATATGGGTGGTCTACCCACAAGCCTAATGCCTCGGAGAATATGAGATACAGTGCTATCCTGTAGCTCTTCTCGGTGATGGAAAGTCTGTTAGTCGTCGTCCTTTCAGGCAATGTGCTATCTGGGGAGGCAAAATACAATGGAACGAGACGATCCAAGGGCATGTACAGTCGAGAGGAATCATCTACTGTAAGTTCATTGACCCTGTGTAGTTCTTCATCGTTCCTTTCAGTATGCGAAGACCTTATCAGAGGAAATATCCCGGATGTTGCCGGTGGAATGTTGTAGCCCTCTACAGACGCTGTGGTCCTTACCAATAACTCTTGCCATGTTTTTCAAGGTGCTTCCCCACCAATTATACCCAGTTCGAGTACGAGTGGCACCCCTGTACTTCCTCACCGACAGAATCGTCGCTGTAAGATAGCAGTTCTATTTATCAGATCTATCCGAGAACATCGACTGTCCCTACACATGGAATCGCTTCATGCAGCGTTGTGAATGCCAAGAAGGAGTTATATACGCCAAGCGTAACCCTTTGACAAGTTCGGTCATGCTCGAAGCTGATGAATGGCACATGTACGCTTAACCAGTGGCTATCGTCGAAGCTCAGCTGTCTGTTCGCAGTCCTTGCCCAAAGAGAGGTACCGGCTTGGCCTTGCCGGACAATGGTTCTCACTGGCTCGACAGGGATATCCCTGCTCCAGAAAGATGGCCTCATATAAGTGGGTATTGCTCTCTGTCGCTGCTCTCTGACCCGCCGTGCTCGTCAGTACCAGACTGTCACGGTCGCGGCAACTGGTCGGAACGGGAGGGAATCTGCATATGCGAGGAGGGCTGGAGGTCAACGTATACTCCTGGCGGGACTCGCGAGTAATCCACAGAGCTTCCTCAGAAGTTGTCCAAAAATGCACTTCTCAGGTTCTGTGTCAAGAATGTCACTACAACGCGCCCTCCCGTAGGATCCTCTCGCGCTCTACCCGTGGTTATCTCCATTTGCCCGTCTCCGTTGATTATACACCTTCAGCGATTATATGACTGGTGTCTCAGAACTCGACCCATGCTCCGGTGTGGGGACGTATTGTTGGGGTCACTCCTACTCCGGGGCAGTCCAACAACAGTGATACACCGATGATTGTTGTTGCAATACCGTTCCTTGTCGTCATCGTTGGCCAACTTTTTGCTATCCTCTGGCTGTAAGTTGTTGATGTTGCTGTTCATGCCCTACACAATCTGCGCAGGTTTAAGGCGCTCCGACGACAAGCAAAGGAGAGCAGTTCAGCGGGGACAGTCGAAGCCTCTCCGAGTGGGGGTTCGGCAAGGTATCGCCTGCGCGGAGGTTTTGCGTGGATCCCGAACGACGCTAGGGAGTTGTTTTCAGTCCGACCGGAGAAATTCACAACGCCAGTGCTGGTCCTCTTGTATGTGCACCTGTTAAGTCGCCATGATGGCTGTGTCAAACACAGTATTTGGCCGAATTGGAAATGCAGCACACTAATGTTTCTTATGTGTGATCATGAAGTTTTCTTGAAGCTCTGGTTGAGTATTTTGTGTCGTGTTCATCAAGGGTTTATCTGAAATAACAACGCAAAAGAATGCTACTGTTTGTGAAGTAAAAACATATTAAATGCGATATTCTAGCTCCGATATGAGCTTTTGCTCTTTTCCCTGGTGATTTGGAATCCATGGGAGTAAAAACTAGTATACTGTTTGTGCGAGAGGAATTTTAAACTGGTCGATTATGAATCCGATCGGGAAATGTGCCTCGGGAAAATTACTCCAAAGCTCCAACCCATCGTCTGTCCACGTCGAAAGTGAACGAAATGACTGTAACGTTAGTTATCCCTCTGCTTCTATTGAGAGGAACTGTCATTTGCCTTGATTGTACACAAGGATCCTGTTTCTACCCAATTTCCAAGGCTTGAGGCCAAACAAGAGCCACAGCCAGAGGCAGGGGATAGAAGCTGAGCAACGGCTTCGCATTAAGAAGCCTATCGAGAAAATCCACGATGGGAGAGCCATCCGTCTTCGACGCAACTATCATCCCATACAGCTTCGACAAAGTCCCTTTCTGCTCAGCTGGTTTTTGGCTTAACCCTACTCTACCGAGATGTCCTCGAATTGTCAAGTAATCGGATCTGATTCCAAATTCGACAATTTCTTTGTGACTTCATGAAGAACACAACCCGACAGACACCCCATTGTGTTGGTCTGGAAGCAACACGAGGGAGAAACGAGGTACATCGCCTTTTCATGTGCTTGCAACTTGACCTAGATGTCGTTTGCGTATATAGCATACTTTGCGCATATTAGTCGTTTGCGCATATTAGTGTATCATTTCTAATGCTTCAGTGAAGCGCTCTTACTTCTACCGATAGCCAAATACATGTAGCTGACTACCTCGAACCAGCCGCCAAATCGTTCGTTACCCTACGAGCAACTCTTCGAATCCACCACGCTCGACTGTGTTTGCATCACCTTTAACCTCTCATCTCAATTGACGTCGGGACGGAATAGAACTCAAAGACGCTCCCCTGCCAAACGAAGCGAAAACATAGTAGCGCGCAAGAGAGTGGATAACCGAAAACTCATTCATGATAGTCACAGCCATCAATCATGAATCGGTAACAAAAAGCGTAAAAAATAGCAACAAGAGTAACCTTCTGGACAAGTTAAAGGCCAACAACACAGACTCAGTGAACTTTAGCACTGGTCCTTCGAAAGGCTGAGAGACATTACTCCAGCCAGAGATACATTGACATGGTCGTTCGACTCGTCGTACGTAACAGTCAGAGCTTCGTCAAGTTCCTGAGGCGTCATACCGAGCTCACTAGCCAACTCCACCATCTGAGGATCATTATAGTCAGGCTCCATCGCAGTGCAGTCCTCCATAGTGTAACCAATACCCTTGACATTAACTAGAGGTCTTACAGTCAAGTCGAATGTTTCATCGTTGATAGTAGCGGTGCCCTTAAAAAGCATGTACTTACCGCAATACTTTCCACTAGGAGCAGCAAGACAACTCTCGGCGGGGCCGGACGTAGTCGTAGTGGTCGAGGCAGTTGTAGAACCATCAGACTTCGCTGTAGTTGATGTTACCAACGTTGAGGTTGCGAGACCAGTAGAGGCACTACTCGAATCACCAGAAGTCGTCGAGCTAGCCGAGGGTGTAGTGGTCGGTCTGAAGAACGGCTTCCTTGTTGTAGTCTCGGAAGGATTAACTGTAGGTCCATCAGCAGAAGAAGTCGTCGAGCTAGCCGAGGGTGTAGTGGTCGGTCTGAAGAACGGCCTTCTTGTTGTAGTCTCGGAAGGATTCACTGTAGATCCATCAGCAAGAGAAGTCGTCGTAGTGGGTCGGAAGGGCCTCCTCTTGGTAGTGGTCTCTGATGAGACTGTGGTTGAATCATCTAAAGAGCCAGAAGTCGAGGTGATAGGGAACGACGTCATCACAGTAGAAGTCCGAGGAGTAGAAGTGCTCTCAGACGACGACTGTGTAGAAGTAGTTTTGATTGGAGATGCAGTAGTGGCCAGAGCAGCTGCCGTAGTAGCTATACTAGGAGCCGTAGTAGGAGCTGCAGTAGTCGTCGAATCATCACTGCATCCCGTCAAAGAGAGAGCGACAATAGCAGAGGCAGCAACCACGAAAAACTTCATAGTGATCAACTTGGAAAAACACTAGAAACACTCATAACGCTCATACGCGATTGACAACTACATAAATCCTAACGCCATTCACTCAATGATCAAGATCCTCCCCAATGATAATCACATACACCTGAAACCCAATTTTAAGGATAACCTTGACTTTAACAAGTGAATCCATACCTGTATTAGTACTAGCGAGCTATGCCATATTTTAGCGTATCACAAACAGATAAGCAAAAAACGAGTAATGCTAAAAATGCGGGTCTGGTTGTGGTAGAATCGGGCTACTAGTTCGAACAGGAGACACGGACTGAAAGTGCACTGACGATAAACCTAGTGCTGCTCGTCTTCGACAATAAGATGAGCTTTCACGATTATTTCAAGGAATGTGGGTTTTTGTAACTTTCCTTTAGCACTATCATCTGGCATCGCGCATTTTGTATACGAAGCTGATTGTTCCAGCAATGGGCGCATTGCGTATATGAGCCTTTATTGTTTCAAAAATGGGGATTCCCTCTCAGGGAATGACGTGGCCTTACTATCTTCGACGAGGTCTGCTCGCAGGTATAAGACCGCGGAGCACTTACACTTTTTCAACAACCTCTATGGTTGAGAGTTCTACCTTTCCATGAAAGAGGAGCAGCTAAGATTTCTTTACGAGAACATGACACTAACAAGTGAGTTTGATCCTCTCACGAGCAAAACGCGTATCTGACTCAAGAGCTTATACATTCCATTTTCATGTCAAGTGGTACTTGCCTGCCGACTCGGCAATGCCGAGTCCTCACAGTGGCTTTGTATCTTAGGAGGAGACCTTCCTTAAGGAAGGAGCGTAAAGAGTTCCTACTCTCAAGGTACGCCTCAACGAGAAGGTCCTAATTTATAGGCCCACTGACTCCTGTGAAAATCATTTTCCCCTCGATCTCACTGGATGACCAGTCTTACTCCCCCCACACAAACGCAACGTTAGCGGTAGTTTTCTCGTGACAAATCTCCGTAGAGTCAAGATACACATTCACAAACAACAGAGAGCAGCAACAAACATATGTGTGAACTTCTCAACATAGTTTTAAAAGTCAAAACAACACC
>NW_003201605.1:23943-33671 GCF_000006405.1 Perkinsus marinus ATCC 50983
TGGTATAATCAACACCCTTCATATTCACCAATGGTCTCACAGTCAAGTCAAAGGTACCATTATCAATAGTAGCGGTACCCTTAAAAACCATGTACTTGCCACAGTACTTGCCGCTCGGTGTAGCGGAGCAACTGCCACCGCTGCTGGCAGTGGTAGTCACAACAGAACCAGAGGAACCCGTAGTGGCGTCATTCGACGATCCAGTAGTCACATCACCCGAAGTGGAGGTACGAGGCATAAAGGACCCTTTAGTTGTTGTTTCGATTGAAGGTTCAGTGGTAGCCTGAGCAGCTGCTGTAGTAACCACACTCGTGGTAGGTGCAACAGTAGTTGTTGAATCATCGCTACACCCCGTCAATGAGAAAGCGACAACAACCGAAACTGCAACGACGGAGAACTTCATATCGGAACAAAAAACAGTTCGAACTGAATACAATGGAATAGGTGGGAATGAACTAAGACACCTGTAGTACTGAACTATTCCACTGTTATCAGGAGCACTAACACTAAGAGATTCTGATACCCGAGTAGAATATTTCCACGTCCTTGATCGAGCTAAATAAGCTAAGTTAGCCTAGCCATAGGATGTGGCTACGCTAACTTAGCGGCATGATATCTAAACACAAAAATGGCTTCTAGCTATGATGGATAAGTCTCGGTATTCTGGGATCGACTTGTTCGCATTATTCGTGGTCAGACTTCGCTAGTACGGTTGATCTCGGCTTATGAAAGATCGATTGGCATGAAGCATTTTTGAATTTGGGTCTGTTGATAGTCGTCTTCAAGTAAGAGTCTATCCTACGTATCGTAGGTCTAAGGTATACAGTCTCCGAATGCTCCCATTGGACGTTTCACAGTCAGATAACTTAGAGTGCATTCGAAATGTCTATTATATTATCCTGAACACGGGGGTCGTCTGATTCGACATGTGTTTGAAGGCGTAGATGCATCCCTGGTGAGTGAAAAAATAATCTTTGCAGAAATTTATTCATAATGGTAGGTAGAATGTCAAATCAGCCGATGGATCGGTATACAGGAGAGTCGAAATTTTCTCTATTCAGTCAATGACAAACTTAACAACTAAAGACATAACTAGCATTCCATGGTTTTAATGCAGCGCCCCTGAGCAAAATGAGCTCCACGCACGATGACCGCCACAGTGGTCGCGCCCGTGTTAGAGATAAGTTTAGTGTGGGATCGGGTCGACTGCAGATGGAAGCTTTTGCGACCCCTGCCTCGGAAAAAAATACTGCTGAAGCTGATCAACTCTTCTGCGGTGAAGAGTCATGAGGAAATCCACATACACTTGCTCTGAGCATTATGCTGTGCAAAAAAACAAACAATCTAACCGTCTGCACGCATGCACACCGTTAGCTGCACAGCTACTCTCAGCAAACGCGCGGTCGGCGTGGCACTCACAAACTGGGAGCTACAGTGGTTTTCCTGATTGTGAATACTTATCTAACCTCGATACAGGACAATCTCGCATCAAGTAATGGAAAAGAGACGAAAGCGTGTTTTGTGTCCACATTACAGAGCCAGCTATTCATACCGTTACGCCGTCCACGCGCTGTGGGCGTTGCACAACACTCTGTCTCCTTTTGGAAGGTCTTAATTTCGCATATCGTCGTGAGTTAACTCACCGCTGCGTTTTCAATTCAAGATTGGGCAATGGTCAGGTAGGGACTCGGAGGAACAGACATTCTTGGGAGCTGCCAGGAAAGGGTTGCCTCAGTTTAGGATTTGCTTGGGAGGCTTTCTCTGGCTAATGCTAGAAGTTTGAGGAAGATGACTTGTGAAGTCTTAAGTAGGTTTCTTCTTTTAATCATCAATGCGTTCAGCGATATTATTCTGGTGCGCGGTGATCGCACTATCCCTCTCCGGTTGTACTGACCGTGCAGTCATCGAGCAAGCCTCCTTACAAGACCAATCGTTTCTCGCACCGACTCGCAAGCCCATTGATGCCTCTATAAATGAGCTCAATAGCAACTCGTCTTCATCCGGTGATGCTGCTGTGTGTGGTCGGGGTCCGAGCGGGGTGTACTACTTCGAGTATGAAGGCCTCGTTGGTAGCGTGACTGTGAAGTCAAAGTCATTCTCGGTTAGTATACCTTCGGGTGATGTTCTCAGTGATATCGGCTACTACATGTACGACTGCACTGTATTCGTACCCGACTATAGTAATTACCAAGTAGTTGCCGCAGCGAACAGGCGCGGCACAACTACTGCTGAGTTGAATAAGGATCTCTCGATTACATACTCAGTGCGGGATGATACTTTCTCAGTGATCTACCCACCGACTACTTCTCTCAAGCTCACTAAGGGTCAGTGATAAATGAGGAAGCCATATTCGATGAGGAAAGGTTTACTTACCATCTTGATCATGAATATTGTCTTGTGTATAATGCTCCAGTCTCTACAATTGCTATCACTTCTAGTCTTCCTGATCTTCCTACTATCTGTGGGCTAGAGTGCTACCGTAAGAGCGCGCTCTCCCACTGTAGCCTTCTAATCTGTTGACTGAGTTTCGGTCGTAGTGTGATTACATAGTCGAAACGATCGTCATCTATAAGAGAGCTCGTGTGGTGTTCATCAGTTTCAGCGGAATACGTGGGTGTGAGTCATTGTGTGGTCCCATCAACTGTGATTCTGCACTTGTTAGAGAATAGTCCACTTCGGCGTGCTTGTGATACTAAGATATATATCAGAGTAGATATAGTTGGGGTGGCTAGCTGCAGTTGTGATATTGTATTTTCGCTTTACATCACGAGCAGCAGACGTCAGAGTGACATTGGTGTTGGTGGCCATAATACCGTGGAATACTTGATTTGAGGCTTATCATATATGCCTCGATTCCCGAATGTGCCACTCATCGATCCACGTTATCATGTATTGGATCGTGTACTACTATCTTCTTTCCATTTCTAGCCGGATATCAGGCCGACACTAGCAGTCTCTCGGGAGGTTGGTTTTTCGGCTTTCGTTCTTCATTGGTATCTCACCGTGTTAAGGACTTCTAGATGTGTACTTGAGCGATGTGCTTTGCCGTCCTCATCAATTCCAGCTTCCTTATCTCGAGCAAAATGGCGTGTTTAGTTTGAGTGAGTTGATGCATCCGGAGGCTGAGCAATGTCCCCACTGATCGAGATCAAGTAACTGGTCAGCTGATCTGTGCGTATACACGATTGAGAACTATCTCCGTCGATTCTGCTGAGAAATGAAGTGATACTGCTCGTGGACAGGGATGATTCAGATCAGTACACACTCCATTGTATGGAGTCCATACGATTATGAACACTGTGAACCGCGCAAGCAGTTACATTCATGACGTGTCTCGTTGAAGCTCCCGTACAACTCCCAGCTACGTCGCCAGTGATGATACTGTACCTGACATCCAAGTTCCCACGCTAGCTAGAACCTTGGTATAATGCCGATGAGCAAAAGCGAGAGATTGTTGCTCTTGATTTCCATCCGAATTGGATTTCCTACTCGGACCTGCTCGCTAACTACAAAATTGGATCACGAGCTCTTTCAGCACCCTAGTTAGGCTTACGGTCGAACTCGAATATTTTTATCGGACTATTATGGGACTTTCCTATATACCTGAATCCCATGTGTAGCGTCTTCTCGAGGTGTGGTAGGTGTACATAGCGTATGCGTGTATTCCTGTTACAAGCTTGCCATCATTCGACGTCCGCTCTTCTTACCCGAGCCACTGGGTATGAGGTGTCGAGAGAGACCTGCCTATGGTACGCAGCCTATCCGAGCTGAATCAAACCTCCGCTGTTATATTTGTCTCCGTGTTCAGATAGCTGGCGCACAACACAAAGCTTGTCTTCTCTCAGTTCAGCTATACAGCGCTAACCCTACTGACACAACGAGCCTTATCTACTCTATTCTATAATCATGAAGTCTATCGCTGCCGTTGCCAGTGCCGTCGTTGCTGTTTCCCTCACCGGATGTAGTGATGATGATAGCACCACTACTTCTGCCCCTGCTACTACAGTGGCTTCTACCACCGGTTTTCTCCAGTCTACTACTGGTGCCCCAACTGGTTCTGTCACCTGTCAGGCGCCCAGTGGCGAGTATTGCGGTAGCTACATGGGTGAGCCCGCTGAAGTCACCATCGACAACGACAACTTCTCGATGAACCTCGCTGGTCAGATGTCCTGTGACGACGTCCCCTTCACTATGTCCTCTGACTGCTCCGAGCTTGTCCTTGACTCGACTAATCCCTCATACGAGGCTATGGCCAAGTCTGCTGAGATGCCAGCCCCATTGTTAGCTCAGATGATGTTGTGCGATTACAACTCTACTTCTAACGTCTTTACTCTTGACGTTACTCAGATTTGTGGTCACAGTTTGGACATGACTGTCGATCAATGTTCCAACTAAAAGGTCAATCGGCTGTGGTCGATTCTTGTGCATCAGCAGTCGTTCTGCTGTTCTTGTTTCTTCTGTTTTCATTACCAGTTAGCGTGTTCATCGCGCTTTGCAGTCACACCATTGTATATTCTATATCGACAGTTAATTTATTAACTTGCCAAGTGCAGTGCGAAGGGAGTGGTGTTTGTGAATGTACTGATTATCAGCTAGCTCTAAGGAAAGTAGGTTGTCACCTGTGCACAGTTGTGCCACAGGATGCTTTTGATCGCCGAGGTGTGATAGTGAGGTTGGTAAGGAGTAATCAGCTACATGTCACTGGCAATAAATCTCGATTTAACGTGATTAGAGTCTCTAATCACGCTAGATCGATTCACCAAAATATTCTCTCAATATAAACAAGAGTTAGACACAACATCTCAACAGTTCTGCAGTGTCAACAGTGTAGGTGCGTTGATCCAATTCGTCTTAATCGCTATAACGAGCGATGCGCAGTATGTGTCTCTGTCTAAGAAATCGTTCAGCTAAGCTTATGATGAAGATAGTCTACGTCGGCTGAGCAATCCCTTAGCTGAGCTTATGATGAAGATAGTCTACGTCGGCTAAGTAATCCCTTAGCTAAGCTTATGATGGAGATAGTCTACGTCGGCTAAGTAATCCCTTAGCTAAGCTTATGATGGAGATAGTCTACGTCGGCTAAGTAATCCCTTAGCTAAGCTTATGATGGAGATAGTCTACGTCGGCTAAGTAATCCCTTAGCTAAGCTTATGATGGAGATAGTCTACGTCGGCTAAGTAATCCCTTAGCTAAGCTTATGATGGAGATAGTCTACGTCGGCAAAGTACAATCTGGCCTTGTAAGGCATTCTCCTGCAATTATATTCAGTGTAGTTTTATCTCACTGGGTAAATCACTAAAGCGCTGCTGCATGACACGATCCGTAGACAGACGCTGTGCTCGTCACAGGTTTCGAGTGGCCGTGAGTTACGGTCCGTAACCACACAAGAGACAAGTACATCACAAAGCTTGTCCCGGGCTAAGCTACCTCCCTAGCAGAAAAAAGTCTACTTTTCTCCCTAGTTTCTATCTCACGCGACATGAAGTTCATCACTGTCATTGCTAGTGCGGTCATTGCCGTCTCCCTCACCGGATGCAGCGATGATGATGGCACCACTACTGCCGCTCCTGCTGCGACTACCATCGCCCCTCAGGCGACCACCAAGTTCATGGAGCCCAACACCCCGTCTGAGAGTGCTACCACTACCTCCTCTAACAATGATCAACAGACCACCAAGTCGCCTTCCCAGACGACTACTGGTAGCTCTGGTTCCAACTGCAAGAAGCCGGAGGGTGAGTACTGTGGCTCTGCTATGGGCATGCCTGCTAGTGTCGAGCTCCACGATGACTCGTTCGATCTCGACGTTGCTGGTATGATCAACGCCAAAAACATCGGTTACACTATGAAGTCTGACTGCACTACTGTGGAGCCTGACTGGAACAATGCTGATCTCATCAAGCTAGCTGAATCTTTGGGCATGAACACTCAGCAGTTGTCGGAGTTTATGAAGTGCAGCTATAACGCTAACACCAACGTCTTCCAGGTTGATATGGCTGGTGTGCTCAATCTCAGCTTGTCCCCTGATCAGTGCAAGAACTAAGTAGCATTCTGATAACTCTTCCATTTTCGTTTTTCTCGCTGCCTGTTGTGCAGTGTCGTTTCTCGAGCTGACGGTAAGCCAGAACGTTCTCTTGATGAACTGATATTCTGCTTGCCCTTTTCCTACGAGTCTCTTGCACCGTTGCGTTTTGTTCTAGTTTTACATCCTCACTATTATAGTCTCAATGGGGTGTGGATGTGATACTATACACAACACACTAACACACATTGATATGAAACTAATACACTAATAACGCATCGATCGAATGTGTTAATGTACTGCAACACTCAATAGCGATGATCCGATGGTGGCGGTGTTGGTGACTTGTTCTGCGTTCGATATGAGAATCATAATAATAATGCATACTGAATTGAGAAGCAGATCGAAATGTTCAAAAAATGAAGAAAATATGAGGCGTCATTTGTATGACTGCAATGGTATCGAGTACTGTATAATAATGATGATCGCTCCTCTTGGAAAAAGAGCCATGATACCGAGTGAAAGACACATGCCACCAACACTGGGTAAGAGCAGTTTTCTCAGATACAACATCAAACCCGCACTTGAGCTTCGAAATAATAACATTTCACGAGCACCACCGCTTCGCTGGTTTGCTCAATAACTCTTTCGAGTTCGCCCGCGAGGATTTATCTGGCAATTCGCCGCCGTGCGTTGCCATGCTTCCACCTCCCACGCCATCTCCGATTCCAGAGCTAGACTATCCCAACACTCGCCTGTTTCATAACTGACCGAATAGACTCTGACACTTCAGTAACGTCTCAGCTTACTCAAACTCCTGCGAGTCCTGTAGTTTCTCAGCTCGCCAATCACAAGCAGGCCATTCGTCCTCTCCCATCGCATAGAAGTACTCACTGGCCATCGCGTCCTGTAGCGTGGCTCGATCTGCTGGGTCCCATCGCAGTATGCTACGTAGTAGACTGTAACCAGCAGGACAGCTAGACTCATACAACCTGTAAACCACCACCACAAGTCAATTACCCCGCGAATGCTGTCCCAGCTACTCTCGTAATCCCGAATCGGGCTCATCCGCTGAGGGTTCCGGAAGGTCCGCAAAGTACTGGCTTTCAAGCACCCGGCGATAGGCTACGTTCCTGAACAGAACAACATGTCAAAGTCGTCCCCCATCGACCGCACCTGCAAACTGCCTTGACTTCTCTATCAGTGGGTCTGCCTATGATCGACGCTATACGGCGCAATATCCACCCATCTTGATCGTGAAGATTGTCTACATTACTCCCTGATATACATCAATTTCTGATATTCAATATGAGCCCATCTACCCTCGATATAGTCGATACCACCGTAGTCTTCCGCAAAAAGGCCGCTGGTCCAAGGCCCCGATACGAGCCGTGCTATGACGTCAGCAGCTAGACTCCACAAATCAGCTTCAGCCAAACTGTAGTACTTCGACCAGCACAGGACCTCCGGTGCCAAACACACCGGAGTTCCCACATGCTGTGTGTACCTATCCCAGCATATCCCCTCGACGGGGCAGTGCCACCAATACCCGCCATAGTCCGATGCCCTGTGGAGTCTCTCAGGCGCTGTGTCCCGCCGTCTCCCGTTTGGGGTCCGGACTTTGCTTTTCTGACGTACGTATGGGCGAGCCAACCCGAAGTCGCATAACTTGACCATAGGCCTAGCACGAGAGTCATAGATCCCTACATGTACTTTAGTTCTGCTTACACTCGTAGCCGTTTCACTGAGCTCGCTCTCTCTATCGCTCCAGCAGCTCCTATGGGTAGGAGTATATTGGCACATTTCACATCACGATGGCCCACTCCACAGTCGTGGAGGAACTGTAAGGCGCAGAAGAGCTGAGCTATCCATCGGACCGCGCAGTGGTTGAAGGCACTCAGGAGGGAGGGGCTCCCGCTGATCGAAGAGGACAGATATGTACCCACCTGTGATGTGGTATCCTATCAGTTATCGAGAAACGAGATGCTCGATGAGATGACAAAATAGCACTAGACCGATGAACTCCGCTGCTGCAACCGCATTTCAACGTAATCGAGGCAACACAGTAAGAGGAATTCAGAAAAGTCCCCATTCCTAAGTACTACATCGTCCCATAATCGCCATTGCCACTGGGAGAGGAGGCTGCAGTTGCTGCAGAGTGAGGGGAGTAGCATTCATTGTAGACGTAGTAGGTGTACGACTCCAGAGACTCCCCCATCATCTCCGAGACGAGGCACAATGTACGGTCGCCGGGACCACATCGTACCACCTGAAGAAGAACTCATGGAGTGGTATGGCGCTAGAAGACCTTCCCACCTCAAAAGGTGATACAATAAGGTCACACTGAGGCAAGAGGCGGAGAACTCTCAGCTCCCTCAGAGTGGACCAGTCAGGGTCGCTTGTACTCGGCTGAATGACGTGAGAGGTATTTGAGAATATCTTCAGGGCCACTGGCGAGCCATCCGAAGACCGTCTGGCTGCTACTACACAACCATAGGATCCCTGAGGACTTCAAATAGGAGTATATAGCAGCTACAGCAGTGCCTGGCCTAGAGCTCCCTCGTAGTAGAACCCTCGAGGCATGCATGTAGGTTTGCTACTATAGGTGCCGACACAGTCCTCAACCATAAACCTGCCATTCAGCTTCCCTGAGAGTAATATGCTCACAGTACCTCGATCTAGGAGGGCTGCTCGCCCCAAGGTCATTAGCTCCTCTATAGGAGCGTCGACTTCGATGCTGACCAGGCTTTCTGGCCGAGGAGCGGCGTGGGGATGCACGAAGGCCGACCTTGTGGATCGGAGAAGTGACTCTCTCATGTCTGTCTGGACCGTCCGCCTCGAGATCGTCTGAGTCGAAGCAAACGGAAGGCGACGGAGCGCTATGCTGAGACCGTCGATGCTTGGTTGCTGATGATGCCATTGTGAAATCTTCGAAACTGGTGCCATTGAAGTGATGCCCCCCACACTCCTGATGCCAACCACCACAGCGTTGATGCCGTACACAGCCAAAACGTTGTTGAGTGGCTCTGAATGATTCCATTACGCCTTGTATTAACACAACTTTCCCCCACAGTCTATAGTATAGACTCTTTACTGAGAAATTAATTGCCATAAACCTATTTTGAGGCTCTGAATAATACCATTACGTCTTGTATCAACTACTGGACTTCCTAAGCCTCTAAGTGCCAACGGCTACGTTGACGAAGAACAAGGGGCCTACTTCAAAAATATTCTTTGAGCAAGCATCTTCAACTTTTCAAGGATGAAACGGCTTGATGTTCGCAACGCAACGGGTGAGCGCCTCCTACGAGATTAAAGGGCAAATAAATACAACTTGCGCTTCGCTCCGCCGTTATCGGCGTCACACGAAATCATCCTCTAGGGTGGGGTCACTCTAGGAGCTCTAAGCATACTCCTTGAGCAGTTGCCAATTTTACTCTCATCATGACCCTCAGTTTTGACGAAGCCCTTGAAGTCGCCAACAATAGGCCGAACGAGGGATCGTGGCAGTCGCCGCTAGCCATGCCTCGTCAGCGGCCCCCGAGCGTCTCCTCTCTGGACGGCATGTGCTTAGAGGTCGTCGAAGATGGTCAACTCAACCTTGATCTGTCTACGCCTTTCATGGCTGACATGTTTCTTAAAACGTCGAGCTTACCCGATGCCATGACTGCCGAAGACGCAGAAAGTGGCCGCCGATTTGGCTCCAACG
>NW_003201605.1:33771-34229 GCF_000006405.1 Perkinsus marinus ATCC 50983
CCGTTCCACGGCCCGTGGTGTAATTGGAGTCTCGCTCTATCGAGAGATTCTCATGCGTCCTTCCGACTCTCCCGCGAATCGTGAACATTCGTGTTGAGTTGTGGGTGCCAAATCTGAAATAGAGATACACGATCATCAATGACCTGGGAGCGATGGATGCTACTTTGAATGGTTAGTTACGGTAGAGCTTAGACATTTAATGAAGGTAATCATACTATTCTCTAGTGTTACCTTGATATCATCGCCATCGTTTGGGTTATAATGAGCTCTCATTCCATTGGGGACTCCCGAGCGGATCATGAATGCAAGTCACCCCCTACCAGCTGCAGGGCATAGATCCTTGCTCGAATGTGTGGGATAGGAGTAGTCTTAGTATCGCGGAACTATGGGCTTTGCTTCTGTGTGGTTCTTCACACGAGAACCTACAGCAATGGAATGATGGCGACTCCACTCTTTGA
>NW_003201605.1:34329-38401 GCF_000006405.1 Perkinsus marinus ATCC 50983
TCCACAGCTTTTCCATGCTAATTTGATCTTTTGCCCGAATTTTTTGTGTTTTACCAACTTCTTAGAAAAACGCATTCACCACGAGCGATCGCAGCGTGGTTACACGTCCCCTATCTTGCGCCCAATGCAATGAGTACTGCGCATGTAAGCATACAGTTATGACACGTACTGTACTGAGATGAAACTAGTGTGAATATGTATTGTCGGAGAGAACTGAGGAGCGTCAGAGGCAATCGAGTTCACACAAGACGGGGTGTAATCAGCAGGGAAAGATATACATGTCTTAAAACTAATCGCTTCCAAGGCGATGGGTGGATTTGATGTATGGGGAATTGTCCTTTAAAGACTATGTATCTTTGAGATACTATCTTAGAGAATGGCCTCGTGATTGTGAGAAATTCTCGATTTCGCAAGTTTCTCGTGAATTGCGGCTTGCGTTAAGATAATAGGATCGGATCGGTTAAGGGCCTGTGTCGTGTAGGCCAAACTAACGTCGTTAATTGAAAGTTGGTAAGTTTTCAACAAGATTTGCTTTTTCATGAAAATTTTGGGCAATTCATTGAAAAAAGTCGGTAAAAAGTTAGGGAGAGCATTTTTTTCGAAAAAAATTAGAAAATTGTTGGTAATTTAGGCAAAATACTGACATGTAAATAATGTAGTTTGGATTCGGACATTCATCACGGAGGTTACTGATCCGGTTGGGTCCTTGCTTCACTACACTCGATAGGGTACAATCGCTCCCTCACTAGGTGGCCGCTGTCGGCATTCGGAAGCTGATCAATTCGGTCTAAGCGGGTTCCGAGTTGATGATGGATTCGTATCGGACACTATGATGCTGGTTCTCTGCAGTTGGTAGGTTGATGTTAGTATGAGCACTACCCCACCAAAGGCAGGCCCTGAGACTTGCTGGCTTCTACAATATCCTAGACCACGGCTCACGGAAGAGATCGCCGAGAGATTCCTCAGATCACCAACCGATCTGGATGATACCACTATGATTAAACAAATACGGAAAGTGTCCGGAGATAAAGTCGTGTGCGAGACGACGGAAGGGTGAGTTATCATCATCATCGCTGTCGTTGCTACTACCTCGTACCACCATCCATGGCCTTGCAGGCTCGTCTCCTACCCTCTGAAGAAGCTACTGTCGCCACCACTTTACCACAAGGTGAAAGGCATCATACCCAAGAACGGCAGCAAGAGTGGTTCATGACGTGGTGACTATCGCGACATTTCTGTCCGTTGCTCGTAGATGGGTTTCAACATTCGCTCTGTGATTCACTATCTGTTTCATGCGCTGTTGTTTTTTGTTCACATATGTAATAGCTCAGTTTCCACGCATTAGAGATAGCTTACCCTCGAGATTCTTACAAGCTTCCATTGAAACCATATAGACCCGCCTTGCAAGCTCTCACAGAAACCACATCGAGCGGAACACTAAGGCTTTCTAATTGGCATATGTATTCGTTGGCTACGTAGCGTTACTAGGTGATCGCAAAGCGCAGTTTCAAGTTGTTATCATCATTGACAGCGTAATGGGAGGAACATGCAAGACCACTAGTTTTCCCTCATGCAACTCGAGGCCAACATAGAGATGATCATTGTGGAGATAGTCAGTGAATGATACATGTTACATGCTCGTCATCTCACAACTGCATTACGAATCCGATGCCTGGCCGGGCATTTCTGATACCGCGACCACTCCCCTGCCACACTCTCTTGGTCCCATGCATCTGTCAAACGGATAGGTATGGGGCTGACGGCTTCGGAAGCCATACGCCGCATGACACTTTGGGCCTTGGCGTCAGCGGGGTAGAGGACAATACCTGTGCTCAATAGCCCAGCCCATGCACTAAAACCACTATTCGACAGAACCACCAAATCTGCCGCGACCAATGTGAGGAAGGACCGCGCTGTGTCCGCGTCGAGATAGACACTGACTCGCCACCTGCCAGGAAAGTCGCGACCGAGATCAGCGACTTGCTTTCGTAGAGAGACCTCGAAGTCCACTGATTGGCCTAAGTGGTTGCAAAGCTTCTTCTTTCGACTACACTCGTGATCGCCTTCTCGCCAGGTCTCACTAACAACAACGACCTGAGCTGAGCTATCAGGCGCAAGTTGGGTAAGTATATGCGCCACGGTTTTCGCGAAGAAGTGGTTGCGAGTCATACGGTGTTGCTGACGATCGAGTAGATCCCCGCGTCTTATGTGGACAGCAATGAGAATATCATCAGTGCCTCCCACGAACAAGGTGCTGCCTTTGCCTTCGCTTATAATACGGGAGCGTAGCCATTCTCGCACCACCAGCTCTTCACTCGACGACGGAGTTCCCCCAGTGCTCTTGTCGAACCAGGGACAGATCACAACGAGGCCATGACCCGTGCCCAAGAAGGAAGCCACCTGATCCAGCGTGTTGCCAGCGATCCCCTTCTCGCCCTGCACCCTCTTGCCAGCATTTCTGCGTGGACAAGAGCCGTCTTTCGAGGGCGAATACTTCACAGCCTTCTTCAGCTCAATGGCGGTATCATGTGTTATGTTGCCGCCCCACAGTCGGGCCAGTAGCGGCGCAGCTGTGTTCATATCAGTATGCTCGCCACTGCCGCCTTCAGCCCTCCACAGTGCACCAAGGAAACGACCCCTCCCACGGAGACCCGCTACCATGGTCAGCATTTGCAACTCCAGCTTGTGTCCAAGACCATGAGCGAAGCCCAGATCAACAACGTAGGGTCGGCCTACACCCGCTTCGAACAAAAAGGGATCAGACTCTTGTGAGGCAAGGTGAATCAAGGTCGAGTTGTAACACTCCTCCGTAATAGATGCTAGTGACAGTTGATGAACATCTTGCGGTCCCGAAATGAACAGGGCTTCGCGCGACTCGGTGTAGTAGAGATAGAGATAGCCTACGATCAGCGAGCCTAAGTAGGCCAACAGATACCAGCGTCGTCTAGAGTACGTGTCTTTGGCAAGGCTCATCGTCGTACCATAGCGATAGCTAAGCTAACGAAATCACGCGTAGGTAAGCGAACACTTCGTTGGGTGACTGCTGTCCAGTTCACTCACGCATAGGATGTTAAGTCACATTAGAGATCACCACTCGCACCGAACACCCCAAACCTCCGCATTCTATGTGACTTCCCAACACAAGACCATCACCATGATCATCGTGAAAAACTCTACTCTCGCTTTGGTAACTGTTACATGAGCCCAGCAAAGAGACACTCAAACTGTCTGCTTAGAGCCGTAGAGACCACTCCTGCAGTCATCGAGGCCATCACGATCATGTACATAGTGCTTCCGCTTATTGCATGTTCGTTCGAAGTCTCGAACCTGACAAAAACCCTCTACTGTTGGCCTACTCCGCCGCAGCATACCTCCTTCACACACTGACTAATATCCCCCATATGATTCTCTATGCACCGCCGTAGCGGCATCATGGTACACACAGTAACATTGCGGGTGACCTTCGGCCTGTTAGCAGCCATCATCTTCAACCAGCGTTAACACAGCTTCTCGAGCTGCGGCAGCAACTAGATGCAACCGGCTTACCACTCCTCGACCATTTCATAACCCAATGCCTCAGCGTGATAAAGGAGAAGCTAGAATCATACTCAGTGATAGGGATACGGATAAGATAAGCCGTGGCCATCATGCAGCCTTATCCAGGAAGAGTAAAGCCTACCGACCTCAGTCAGCCATGCTCAGGTAATGTGTGCATAGGCCCCGCTCGACACCTCAGTGTTCTACTTCATTATTAGTGACTTCAATACTGCCGCCAACAACCTGCCCAGTCAGAGTACAGTCCCTCTCAGTTCTATGGCGTCTCCAATAACTCTCACAGCCGAAAATTGTATACATTACTACCTACCATAAAATTGATGCCAGACTACATGACATAACCATAACTAATCGACGAGGCGTATACGGGGTGATCATAATACCGTGAATGCAACGAACGCTCACAATACAAGAAGTGAGGCTCTCGAGGCCTTCGGAGAGCCTACTATCATTTTACAGGTGCAGTCACGATGGAAGACAGTCAGTACATGGGCATGATTGAGGCGATTTCCAACTC
>NW_003201605.1:38501-49056 GCF_000006405.1 Perkinsus marinus ATCC 50983
ATAAAACGCATGAAGGCCTCGAATGGCGAAGTGTAGTCCTACCGCAAAGTGTGCTCATCTCTGTCCTTCTGTTGGTCGAATGGTCTAGCACCACCACCAAGGCCACGTTGGTTGGGAGGCACATAGCGGCCAGTCGTGTGAGTACGGAGCTACAGTGGTCACTGCTATAGTACGCATCGAATGGTACTACCGGAATCGCCTCCTTCTCAGCTTCGCCGTCGGCCTCTCCTTCACTTTCACCACGGAACTTAGTCCATACGCTAACCTTCTTCTTGTTGAGACCGAGGACCTACGACCGGCCATAGGCCAACTTGGTTCCTTCCCCTACTACTACTTGGTCCACACTCGCCGTCCAGAATTTCTCCTGATCGGCACCAGTCTCATCCTCAGCAGCAGCGCTGGCACCAGTAAGCTTGCTGGGCTCCAGATTGATCTCATCTTCGGTACGATTCGCAAAAGTATTATTTCTATTCGTCTCCACAGCTTTTCCAAAGGGAGTCCAATGTCTCCGTCTGATAGTATCATCTCTGCCCTCCCTACACCACCCCATGATCACTACTACCTTTCTGACTCAGCCTTGCTGCAAGTCACTCGAACAGTAGTGACCTTGACGACTCTCGTCACCTTATATACAGCACCGTCCCGCTCTTGATACTCGGTTATGCTCTTGAGACCAGTTTCAGGATCTAAAGGTAAGCGGGATATCCTAGGTCCGTCTTGGTATGATACAAACTAGGTACGGATGCTTACCAATATCCGTCTCGGTGGTGGATGGCACCTCCCGGTGGCTTGGTGATACGGGATCCTCATCAGCCCATCGCCCGGTTGTCATTACTGAAGCCATACCGCCACTGATGATTGATGTGTTGCTACTTCACAGTAGTCAAATGATTATCGCGCTCGCCATTCTAATCGATAGAGCTGAGCGGTTTCATCCATGAACAACAACAATCTTCGCATGCTCTTCCCCGGCGTCGGGTCGTGGGCTAGAGGACGACGCTATACACATGACGTCCTCGGCCCAAGTGGTGGGGTCAGCCTTAACATAACGGGAGGTACCACACCACATCGTCAGGGAGGGCGGGAGATTGGAAAATAAATCAGCTACAACTCGCCGAGAGTGCGATGTAACCTTACGGCTCGAACGATCTTCGAGGCACTACCCGTAGCGCTGACCATCAGTTCGACACAACGTATTTTTCGTTGATGTAAATGGAGTTGCGTTAGAGAGGATACGAATGTGGTGGACAATCCCGGGCAAATCCCAGGATCCTGCAAGGCGGTGTGGCGCTGATAACACGACTTAAAACAGATCCGTTCTAAATCGATTTCTCCGAACAGAACGAGGCCGACAAGCTTGTTGGTGACTGAGACGAACCGGCATCGGTTGTCATCGAGGATATCGCAAAATCCAGTATGAAATTAGCTCTTCCGTATACTCAACAACCTGGATCATCATGGACACCCAATGATACATGCTAGTCATGAAGAGGCAGACAGCTTCTACACAGGGGCTATATTACGGCGAATCATTACTTCGCTGCTATTGTCATTCCTTGGATACACGCGCGCTGACGGAAACCTTTAAGCTCTTTGCCGGCAAGTCGTGATTCGGTTCGCTGGTGCCGCTCGATGAAGCAATCTTTGCCCCAAGAATAGCCAAACTCGAGCACACTATCATGAGAGATCCGACTACACTGAGCAAACTGATCTCATCAGGTTTGGTTAAAGCTTGCCATAGAAATGTGAAGGCGACATTGGCCTGGAACAGGATGGCACAGTTCTGAGGTTTCTCAAGTTGAAGGGATCTATTGTAAAAGAACTGCGAAAGGGTACCGAAAATTCCCGTACCGATCATGAAAATGCTGCGGCTGTAACCAGTGCTAGCAACGGAGGGAAGTGTGAGAGCATCCAAGCCGAGAGCGAGGCTTGCAGCACTCTCAAATGTTCCGCAGACACCAAAGGAGAAGACCAGGCAAACGTAATGGACTGAAGAACCGATGAAGTAAACGATAATAGGAACCATACCAGAGGTGGCCGCTCCTGCAATTGTGACAATGAGGGCACTCAGATCCGTCTGGGATTCTTCAACAGTTATCGAGGAGTCGAAAACGAAACTCGGGCGAACAACAAATACAGACCCGGTGAGGCCGACAAAAAGAGCAACGACTCCAACGAAGGATACCCTCTGTTTGAGAATGAGAGCAGAATACACCGCAGTGAACACGGGATTGGTGAAGAAGATCGCGTTGGCGTTTGCCATCGGCATGCGAGCTACCGCGTAGAGCAGCAATAGGTTTGCTAAAGCTCCCACGAGACCTCTTATAAAGCAAATGAGGCGGCACCCTGGGGGACCGATGGGGTTCACTTGTACAAGTAGGGCGAAGAAGGCGGCGATAATTGTCTGAATCACCGATCGCACCAGTGTGATCTCTGAGCCAGAGAATTCTGCGGAGGCCATATAGGCACAAAGCTGCATGAGTGAAAAGAAGAACACTCCAATCATGCAGAGGAAACCTCCTAAAATTGGCGAAGTTGACGGTAGTGTTCCCTTGAGATTGGCTTGAACAGGATCCTCAGGGTCGGTATCGGACAGTGTTGCTATAGACTCGGCTGTAGACTCCTCCGACGAGATAATATCTAGTTTGGTAACAGACATGGTAGTAACGCAAGGGATGAGCGTCAGCAGGGAACTAACCTGATATGAGCGACAAATAGTGAGATGCACAGATGTCATAAACCCCTTCGTATATGACAACTCGGAACAGATCTCCAAGAGGAAACATGCAAAGTCACTTGCAATTATCATGATGTACTAAGTCTTCGACTCGTCGAAGACTTCGAGATTCTCGGGTGGTCGCGCTGTGTTCCAATCCCAGCTAGTGCCTCGCGAAGTGCGCAGCCTTGGTGGTGGTCTCCAAGTTGCAAAACCGATAGTACCGCGTTGCAACATCCGTAGTTTTCCCACACATGCGAGGAAGCCTAGCCTATTCCCCATAACGCAAATAGTCGTGTTGACACTGAGACTAGTACACCGATACCTCGTTTGATCTCCCCGAGTCGCTTCCGAATCAACTTCGCGATGATTTTCTAACAACGATCGACAGATCTTTAAGGACCTTCACTAAGAGTAGCACGGTGATTCTGTAAGATCGAACATGATAAAGCTGTGAGGTGACCTCAATCTTAGTGGTACAAACGACTTGAACACATCCCGTGGATTCGTGGTCGGTTAAGTCATCGTGAATGTCGTGGGGAGATCTTCACTTCTGGTCCGTAACACTGCTGGAATGAAAGTAGTATCCTTCCTCATGCACCTGGCGTACTCAACTCTCCGGTGGGGCGGCTATGCCACAGCTCGATGTGGTTATTCTCAGTTGCTGCGGGATACACCTCAGAGTTTCTTCTACCCGCATAGGCGTGATGGGACCCGTCGGTTTTGGCATATCTGCCCTTGAAATGAATCGGTTTTATTGGTACTATCAAATTTGGTAGGGGGAGCTGATACCCGCATTCCATGAGAAATTGAGCCACTTCGGCTATGCCTGCGCTATCATGCCTGTGCGATCTTGGACTGGCATAGCTGCCCCACCGCCCCGTGAAATTCAACCTATCGGACGTAAGATAGGCATCCTTAAGTTATGATGGACCGCAGCTCCGAGTCGGGGAATCGTACCTCAGATGCCCAATAGGTTCTGGCTAGCACGCATCCGCATGCCGCGTCCGTCTAGGCCAGTATCCAATCAACGAGTGCTCCGTATGGAATGAGAAGATGGTGATGATGACGGGAGATACTGTATCCAGATACGCAGGTAGCATCGACCTCGTCACAAATTGTCCTCTCCCTCCTAGGACTGTACCTCAACCTAACACCTCGACCACCAGTAGCATTCGATTACCTGTAGCGCCGCTACCAATGTTAAATTTTGAGCACGGAATCGGCAGCCACACGAACAAAATCATTCGCTGTGCGTTGTCGCACGCAAGGCGAGCGCTGTTGACCAACTCATCATGATTTGACGTCACGCGGTTTGTGCTCCGCTGGCGAATGACCTCTATTCCAGTGAAGTATCTAATGCCCAAGCTGTAGACGCAAGAATGGCTATCATTCTTAAAGGAGGAGTTGTTAGGATCACCCAACTCCTTTGCTACGACATTGAATTTGGTTATTTTAACGTGAATTAAAACCAAGTTATTCCGCATGGTAAGCACTCATCTACCATAAGGATGGTGCGCATCGCGGAAGGAAAGGTTCTGGTTACCGTTGAAGGAGTAAGGTTAGTGCCCGGAGTGGGGGTGGTAAGTCTTGCGATTAGATGAGTACTGAGGTCGTGTCCAACGGCACAATCCGTATGCTATCAGATGATCAGTGATAATGACCTGGATGGTAGTAGATCTGCAACGAAGGCAACCCCTATGGAATGGCAGAGGGCCGTGTTGGGGAAGGGCTGACTGTTGAAACGTGATGGGCATGATCCTCGCTGCTTGGGGTGATAGTATAGTAATTTTCGTCACATGAATGGTTTCAAAACAAAAGTGATGGATCGAGTTGTAATATCAATTTTGGCGCTTGCACTGGCCTCTCGTGGGAGACATCTTGGCATGGCCTCGACCAGTCCTTCCTCCTCTCGACTGCTACATTGACAACGATAACCTGAATGGCAACCCGCCCTAGAGAGGACGATGAAGAGTCTCTAACAGAGGGAATGGTAGTGCTAATCCTATACAGTTTCCCTTGCGCCACTACTCTAGCCTGAGCTCATTTGTGATGACTTGCGACTATATAGAGGTCCATCCAGTGGATTTTTATGAGGTACTCGGTATACTCGAGTTCAAAGCACCGGTCTACGTCTTGGTGGCGTGGTCTCCCAGCGAGATGAATGGTAAGTTAGGAGCAGAGTGGGAATTCTCTGCTTGGACGTTTTCGGGCGCAAGTTTTGCCTCGAGCAGTCGAGGAGTATGGGAGTATTTCTGGCGCAAACCTCGAATCAGGTCGAGTAGAGAGCTTGTGTATGTTCAATCAGGCGAAACCGAGCCATGTGCTATGCTGCTGGCCACGGTCCCTCTATATCGAGGCAGCTACCAAAACTATCTGATACAATAGCAACCATGGTCTTGGATTTTTAGGAGTTTTCGACATATTATATGCTAGGGAGCTTGAAATCGACTACTCTATGGGTGAGAGAATATGAGTCGGTACATAGGTCCATATCGTCCGACTTGGGAACCCCTGTTTGATCTCTTCGGCTCTTTTGATCCGGATCCAGTTGTGCAGAAGATGATAAATGAGGCTATGGAGCGTGCTCATTTTCACGGCAAGGATTGGGTATGTAGTTTGTCTGAGAAACGACCGAGGTTGATGGGCTCATCGTAGGCTTATAGACGATTGAACAAGTCGGAAAAACTCGGCTACATAAGGAATCCTCCGCCACTGGCTTGGTGTATCTACCAAGTTCCTGGGCCCAGCAGTGAATCGATCTACCAGCTGTAGTAATATGGGATTTGGGTTGAAGGCAGTAGTATTGGCAGTAGGTATCTAAATGACTGCTTTCTGGCCGAGAGCGTAGTGGCCGAATGGGGCGTCGCTAGGAGGGATGTAGATACTGAGATAAGGCAGGACATATTAAGTATGATGGAACACTCGGGCGTCACTGTCGTTGATCTCATTGCTGGACTCAGAACTGCCAAGTCCTGAGGAGACCGGCCATACGGGCAAGTTCGGGCATGATATTAATATAAGGCAGAAGCCGAAACGGGGACATCTATTTTTCCGAGGAGAACCTAGGAACACGAAAAGGAGTATGGATTCTCAAGTCGATGATCTAAAGCTTTGCTTGTCACTTTGTTAGACGTGGTGGGTCAGATGGTCGAGTGTAACAAGTACATCATAGATTTTTCCCGTCCTATTGCTATGAGGAGTCTGATCCCCCCGATACTACCGGCGGTTCGGTGAGGAAGGGGTGACTCTTGCTCGAGTGGGACCCTACTCTGGTTCAGGTCGGCCTTGCAGGACATCATCGACTTCTCAGTAGAGTACGCCTCGGAGAGGGGCCTGGATCCGGACAGCGCGCTGTCATTCCGAATACTAGTGAAAATGGCGCAGCAACCCTGGCATGTTGACGATGAGACAGTAGTACTTTGCGGTCCTCTTGGTTGTGTAGCAGAACTCCACCAGGTTAAGGAAGGAGTCCGTGTTGTTATGGAGTGGCTCGGCACGCGGCTCTTGGCCCGCTATTGGGACTATATCACGGTAGGAGATGGGATAGTCACTGGCTTATTGGATTATGTAGAGTATAGTCTACTATCTTTAAGCGTTATTGCTAGCTTTACTATATCTGTGTTGATGGACTTGTAGAATATGCATCCACTTTGGCAATCGTTATTGCCGTTGTCTTTTCAATTTATACCTACCAACTGTAGTAGCTGATCGGCGGGTTCGAGGGGCGACTGGTTGTAGCTATTTCTTGCGGCTCCGTTACAAAGTATGCGGGATGGCTACAAAGTCTTGTATTTGCGCTATGTCGACCCTAGTAGACCCTTCTGCTTGTTAGCTCTTCAATTGCTTCAGTGAAAGAGAGATTATATCCTGCAGGTAGATGCAACTCGCGTACGCTCCCATGCCCAGCTTCCACACTTTGAGCGGCAAGGCCTCGGTGGTGCCGTTTGCGTGTCTCCCCAGCAACTAGAGGCGAGCCAGGGTGAGACCTTGCCGTTATTCAGGCTGCCTAAGTCGACACACGAGTGTTCAGGATCCCCTTTTTATTACGATTCGAGGCATCCTCGCTCAGTCAGAGTACCGTTGGAGTGTCCACCGTTTCAGCTGTGGGAGCGCTTCCCGAATACAGCGTTCGGATGCGAGGAGAAGACGGGTGCGGCGCGGCAAGTATGGGTGACATTTGGGTAAGCACCCAGCGGTGGGTCGGAGGAGATAGTTGCGGTCCAGGTACCGCCTTACTGATCACCCTTCGAGAACTGAGACTTCGAGGCTTCAGGAGGAGTTGTCTTGGGCTAAGCCCGGCCTTTGCTTCATGGCCGAGACCTAATTCAGAGGCGGCTTTCGGACTGTCCATATGTGGCCTGGATTTACCACTATTTGAGTTTCTTTCCCTCTTGAGTGATGCGTTAGCACTATCTCATTAAGGTGAGTGGATATTCTTTTGCTCAGTTGCGTCGTCGTCTATGACCATTCTCAACTCGTTGGTGGTTAACCGAGATCTTGATGGATCCGTGGTTGAAAATCCGTCTACCTTTCGGCTTGTCCTGATATGTACAGTTGTATTCATCGATTTCCTTGGCGTCACACTGCCTGCCAACATTATACCTGTCATGATTGATAAGTCAACCAAAGGTCACCTCGTTGGGTGTGAGAGCATTCCCGAAGGGACAGCGGTTTCCATAGCGGCTTTTACCTATGCTATCGGTATGAGCATATCACCACCGCTCATGGGTTGGCTGTCGGATAGGCGAGGTCGTCGTCCTTTACTGTTAGCCTCGATGCTGGGTATCTCTATCTCCTATTTCTTACAAGGATCAGCGAGAAATTACTGGTGGTTCGCCTTCTTCCGGTTCCTCACTGGTTTGAGTGGAGGCGGCCGACCGGTGGCCATGGCTTATATCACAGACACTCTGACCGACGTCAAAAGGCGCACTTCGTATTTTTCTTATATCAATATGGTCCCTGGTCTCTGCTTCGGCTTAGGGCCTGCCTTTGGTGGAGTGCTGGCCTTTTTCAGCCTCTCTGCACCATTCTATTTCGTATCATTTTGGGCATGTGTGGTGTTCGCGCTGCTCTACCTCTATCTCCCAGAGTCTCTCCATCCCTCTAGGATCCGGGCAAAAAAATTGGGATCGGACCCTGGCGAGTCGCTCCTATCCGAATTGGTAGAAGACAGTCCCGAGATCGACTGTCGTGCCTTCAGTCTATTGTACTTTGTATCAGCAATGACTATGTTCTTAGTAGTGGTTATTGGTCTCATGTCCCCACTTGTACTCAGGGACTTCTTCAATCTGTCTCCACTATCGGCAGGGTTCACGTATCTAGGTGACGGAACTCTCATCGTTTTAGGAACCTTGTCATTCATTCATCTGGTCAATGAAGTGGGTTATACGAGTAGTTTTCTCGGGGCATCCAGTCTTTTCATATACGGCTTGGGTTGTCTCATCTTACCTGAGACATTCCACGACCTCTTCTTTTTTCTGGCCATCAAATATATCTTTCTCGGTGCATCACCATCATTGACGTTCGCAGCATTACCGGTGTTAGTGGTTGAATTCTCTCCACGACACCGCAGTGGTGAACTGATGGGGTACTTCACGCTATTCCAGGGAGCTGGTCGTTTGGTCGGAACTATCACGGCTGGCCTCATGTACGATGCTCACCCCTATGTACCATTTTTGACCGCTGGCGTCGGGTCACTCCTGGCTGGGTCCGCTTGTTCTCTGCTCTATCACCGAGTCCATCGTAACAGAGAGACCCTTAGCTCGTCAGAATTTTGAGTAAAAGCGACGATTCTTTGGAATTAGTTCGCTATTATTTTTTTGAAATGTATTCAAATAGTAATGCTTCTCATCCGGCAGCGGTCTCGTCGAGTATTTGGGTTGAATGAAGCTTAAAGCTGCGAGTTGCGTTGGCGAGCGAGTGGGGCATCCTACGAGCATCTTTTCAGCTCTTACCGGCCTACGAACACAATATCTTTTCGAGGCCTATTTCACTCTTGATAAGAATAGTTCTCGAGGACGGGGTATGGCATATCTTCGGGCGGCATAGCTGCCCCGCCCTGGGAGACTGGCTGTGCGCAGGCGTGTATTGTGGCGGCAGAACCGCTCTGTTCTGGCGATGTGGTTGCGCTAAGGCATATCTTGGGGTGGCATAGTTGCCCCGCTGGGATAAAGTTATTGTACTCGAGCATATCTTGGGATGGCATAGTTGCCCCGCCGGGATAAAGTGATTGTACTCGGGCATATCTTGGGGAGGCATAGTTGCCCCGCCGGGATAAAGTGATTGTACTCGGGCATATCTTGATGTGGCATAGTTGCCTCGCCGGGATAAAGTTATTGTACTCGGGCATATCTTGATGTGGCATAGTTGCCCCGCCGGGATAAAGTGATTGTACTCGGGCATATCTTGATGTGGCATAGTTGCCTCGCCGGGATAAAGTTATTGTACTCGGGCATATCTTGATGTGGCATAGTTGCCCCGCCGGGATAAAGTGATTGTACTCGGGCATATCTTGGGGTGGCATAGTTGCCTCGCCGGGATAAAGTGATTGTACTCGAGCATATCTTGGGGTGGCATAGTTGCCCCGCCGGGATAAAGTTATTGTACTCGAGCATATCTTGGGGTGGCATAGTTGCCCCGCGGGGATAAAGTTATTGTATTCAGGCATATCTTGGAGCGGCATAGCCGCCCCGTCGAGAGTAAGTGCTTGTACTCGGGCATATCTTGGAGTGGCATAGTTGCCCCACCGGCATGAAGCGACTGTACTCAGGCATATCTTCGGGTGGCATAGCTACCCCGTCGGTATAAAGTGATTGTACTCGGGCATATCTTGGAGTGGCATAGTTGCCCCACCGTAAGTGCTTGATTGTAAGCGGTATCTTATAATTTCGCCACCTCTCTGTTATGATTTTTTTCTTGCTTCGAGTTGGACCTTGAAGTTCCACTTCATCATCATCATCATCATCATCATCATCATCATCATTGAAACAATCGGAGATTCGTCAAGAAACTAGGTTGATGCTCTCTCCCTATAGCGGACTGACAACGTTTTTCACTGGAAATTGTTGTTTTCCTGAGTCTCTAATCCCCGTAGACCGTCAGGTGAGCTCAATGGGATTATAGTCAGCAGTTTAGCGAACCTCGCCAGGCGAGGTACTCCTGGTTCTGCCAGTGAAGTTATCGGAGCAGTTTTTTGACGCGTTGCGAAAATTCTCTCGAAATCTCGTGGTCTAGCTCGGAGATATTACAAAATTGTGACTGGTCACAGTCGGTGCCGAAGTTTGAGAGCATACCTCACTTGCCCATATCCTTGGGTTATGCGGTTAACTTCGCCGGAGAAACTCAACTCACCAAGAGCGGAAATGACCTCGAAAAGGTTTATTGATGCCACTGCACTCGAAGTTGGATTGCGAATGTCATGGGTTTCAGTTTTGTTCATATCGTATGGCACATAGTCTCAATAGGAGCAATGTTGTCGAGCCGGCACCACTCAGTGGCATGGCGCGGTTTCGCCTGTGTTTGGTATGCTCTGTCGTTTTCATCGACTTCATCGGTTTGTCATTACCTCTCAATATTATACCAGTGTTAGTGGATGTCAAATCACCACATCATTTAGTAGGCTGTGAAACCCTGGGTATGGGCAAGGCATATTCCATAACGTCCTTTGCCCACGCCGTTGGCATGACTATATCTCCTCCGTTGATGGGGAGGATGTCCGATAGAGTCGGCCGACGCCCTATGCTACTCGTCTCAATGCTTGGGATAGCAGTAGCTTACACTTGTCAGGGCCTCACCAAAGACTATTGGTGGTTCGTATTCTACCGCTGCATAACGGGT
>NW_003201605.1:49156-67543 GCF_000006405.1 Perkinsus marinus ATCC 50983
TTATGCTCTTACTCAACTCGATTGCGATCTATCTTGTAGACAAATGGATCCTCTTCAGTACAACAATTGCGATCTTTTATTCGGGATGGCCTAATATTGTCGCCGATCTGGCCCCCAAATCCAGGATCGGCGAGCTTATGGGGTATATGACCTTCTCTCAAGGTGTGGGAAGGCTGATAGCAACAGCGTTAGCCGGCCCTTTATACGACATGAACGTGAACGTCCCATTTTCTACTGCATCTGGTGGCTGTCTAATAGCAGGCCTCATGTCTTGGGGCATGTACTATCGAATCAAGCAACAATCGACTGGCATCAGATGAACATGTGGCTTCTCATATTCCAAGTCGTCACAGGGTAGGGCCAGTTCTCACCATCTAGATAGGCATTTCTCTGGTTTTTACAACAGCTGCTCGTCTGTCTTGTATCAACTTCGTTCTTACATCGACTGTTCTTACTAGGGGTTGAGCAGCTTTTTCGATGGTCCCGAATATTATTGAGAAGATTAGCCACCCACTGCTAGATGGGCCAGCTTCTCACGAGTTTCACTAATAATCGCATTTATTGTACTTGCGTTATAGCAGTTCGATCATATAGCGAACAGGCTTATTGAGTGGTGAGTTCGTCTCAAAGTATCGTTTTGAAGTTCGGCAGCTTCGACACAAAGCACTGCCTGCCAGAGCTTGTCTCCATAGTACTTATCGAATACTCCCTGCGCACGGCTGGTCAACCAGGTTGACTCAACCTACGGGTCTAAACTCCTCCTTCTGGACAGGCTCATGCCTCGCCTGAGTTTCGGCCGGGCTACGTCATCGCTATGTCTACAGTCTCCATCGGCAATTAATTTTATCATAGTTTTCCTCTGATATTTGCTTGCGATTGATATCATACCATAGAGATGCTTGTTTGGTTATGCATCAAAGGGGCAAGGGACGTACAGTCAACAGTGATACCGCTTTGGTCGCTATGGCCTCTCTGAGGTGGCTACTGTATCTCTCGTCACTGCTCTGCAGTTTCGCGCGGATCCCTGAAGATCCAGTGGTTTTCCTACAATCGTATCAGCGTCCGATCGACAAGGGGAAAATCTCGATAGAGTTTCTATTGTGTCAAGTACGGCAAGCCCAGCTCACAAGAAGGAGGTTCCCCTGGGGTCAGCAAGTGGCCCATTCTCTCTTCCTCAACGACGTATTGCCGTTCGCCTCTCTATCGGAAGAAGCGAGTGACTTCCGTGGTTGCAATGGTTCAAGTGGCCACGGCTCGGAGTTCATCAGCTTCATGCAGTCTCTAGTGAAACCGTGCTTAGATGCCACTTGCGCTGTCATGACACTCAACGAGAAAGCCTGGGAGTTCACCAAACCGCCAATTACCTTTGTGGCCGCCCCTCCTAATGAGGCTGATCCCTACAGCCTCTACGATGTGATCGAAAGGAAGAGTTCCTCTTGCACGGGTGACTCCGGAGCTACACTCGTAAATGGTGATGTCCTCGTGACTCAGGTCTGGCCTTGTACTTGGTAGCGGCGCTGAGGTCTGTTGGTGTACCAGCGAGAGTTGCAGGGACACCTCACTGGAATAAGGGCGATGTCGAGTGTCCCAATGGAGATAAGGATGCTCCGTGTGGCAATCACAACTGGGTAGGAGGCGTCTCTGTCGGTTCTTTCAAGGATCCACGTGTGCTTGTGTATCAGGTAGAGGCGTATATCCCCGAGCATGGGGAGAGTCCAGCCGGCTGGGCAGTGGTAGATCAACGCAGTGTGCCTCTGCGGGCTCTTAATACTTCTTTTTTCATTCCCTCACCAGCTCACGACCAGGATGGTTCCACCGTGAACCATACGATTTACGCGGCGTCCTTTGCTCCGCCAGAGATGCTACTCCATGAATGTGACTATCCAGTGGGATTAGGGGTGCACCCAGCGAAGAACTTCCCTCTGGTTTTCGACTGGTCCTATCAATCAGTGCCGGCTTGGAATACCACTGTCATGTACCACAACTTGGCCGGCCGATGGTATCGCGAAAATTGCCCGGCTGCCGCAGCTGCCGAGATTGTTTAGTCATCTGTTGTCGTCGAACATCTCTCATTTGTTGTATTGTTGACCCTTTTCGACCCCTATAGTATCTGTGGTGTGATAATGATCAGGTTCCCCCAGAGATTCCTAGCGAGATGGGCTAGTGATTTCCAAAGTAGAGGGGAAAATGGCCCATCTCGCTGTACAGGCAGACGGCGACGCCGATCTAAACAAAGAGATTCATGTTTGTGATCTTGAAGACCAGGTCTTTCACATTCTGGGGAGCACATTAAGAGTATAGGAGCCAGTGACGATAACAAACTACCACGGTGTTGGAATATATGTTGGCTTTCCTCACCTGAGCATAAGGATTCTCTCTTTTACTGTAGAATTTGGATAGAAGGGTACAGAAACCAACATGAGAGTACTGGCACAATTGCCCCGGTAAACGAAATTGAAGTTCTGGACAACGAAGTCGATTTTCCTAAAGGGACGAAATTGGAGGTCTGAAGGTGTACTCGACGAAATTGAAAGTTCTGACGAATTCGAAGTTTTAAAAGTCGAAATTGAAACTTTTATTCATACGAACTTGAACTTCCTATCGACTTCAGACGAACTCGAATGTTCTACGACGAAGTTGAAAGTTCTAATTGTGAATATGATCTTCCCAATTCGGATTCGTACCTCCAACTTCGCGCGTCCCGACAGAATTGATGGTTCCAAAAACGAACTAGATGTTTAAAAGGTGTATAGAATTCGGATAGAAGGGTACAGAAACCAACGAGAATCTCCCAAAAATGACTCAGAATTCTCGTCTTGTCACCACCACGTGTACTTGGCCATGTGCCATGTGCATATTTCCGCATACTCAACTACCGAGACACGTCTTACAGGGGCTACAACATAGGCGAGATTTGCTCCTAAAACTCAGGCAATATCTCAATTTGAGGTCCTCAAAATGCATTCTAGGGCACCTCAAATCCTGGTTGACCATAACATAACTTAATTAGATATCACAAGGCCTCTGAAATTCTCAGTCGTGAGAGCTACGACGTGAAATGCCTCCCTGAATTGTGTTGTCTTTGTCCCTTCCTGCCAAGGGGGGGGCCTCACTGGTTTGTGTTGGCCCTGTCCCTTCACAATGTTGGAGGAGAAGTAGGGAATCCCTCTCGGCCAACTGGCACACTGTACACACGATTGCTCACTACGGATGTCGAGAAATTTTCCGAGCAAGGTAGCGGTCATTGTTATTGCATGAATGACCATTCTCAGTTTCCTCTCGTATTATCACTATGGTAGCTGCTTCTACAGCCAGCAGCTCGACCTCTGGCGAAAGTGATCCCACCTTGGCCCATCGTGTTCTCTGCGTTCATGGCCATGCTCAGAGCGCTGAGGGCTTCCGTCAGAAGACTGGTGGTATCCGGAGGCAGTGCAAGAGACTAGTCCATTTCGAGTACGATATAACCAGCAGGTCAGTAGTGCTCCTTGTCATCCCCCTCTATCTCAGCTTCCTCCAAGGGCCCTTCGAGGTGCCTCCAGATGACGTTTTCGCCAGCCATGACCCTGACAGCGAGAAGACTTACACTTGGATTGATCCTAAGAAGGAGAGTCCGGTAGGTTTGTAGGCGGCGTGTGTGGTTTCCTACAGTTTCTTCTCCAGGAAAACTTGGGCGAGTTTTTTGTAGAGAGCATTGCGAAGGCCATGACCCCAGAGACACAGGGCTTGTTGGGTTTTCCATGGGTTGCCTGCCATCCTTCTTGCTATGGCTCGGTACCCTCAGGCATTCGAAAATGTGAGCTATCGTCATCATCTAGAATCGCTGATCATCTGCTCTCGGTCATTCTAGGTTAAGTTCATCATCCTTTGTGGCGCATTTTTCCCACAGAATAATAGTGAGCAGGAAGCAGAAATTCGTGCTTGTCCCCTGTGGCCCAAGGTGATGTTATAAACAGTCGCCTCGTCGCCACTAACTGGCATCTCGTTAGGTTCGGGCGATGTTCATCTGTGGCAAGTCAGATCAGGTGGTCGCCGAAGACCGTAGCCTTAGAGTTGCCAAGATGTTCACTGATCCAGTTATATTCGAACACGCCAAGGGCCACATGGTCCCCGCAGAGGCTCGGAAGGATGTTAAAACGTTTGTTCAGGAATCTCTGGAGTCTGAGTGACTTTCAACTACGGGGCTGAGTTTCTGTTACTAACTGTGCACTGCTCGTGATGGTGGTATTGTGTTCCATACCTTTCGGCCATCGATTTTGCGGTTGGGGCCACCGTTCCAGCGAACAACTGAAATCACCTTCGCAGACGGTGGCGGTCGAATGAGGAAATTAATCACACGGATAGGGACATCAATTTCGGGTTGTAGTCTCCACCACACAAATGAAGAGCTCTTGAAAGTGCGCAATAATGTATGCGGATGGAAGAGCTCCTCGCTGCGTGAAGTCATGCTCTGTGGAAAGCTTGCCGTCTGCAGTGTTCCATCTTGCCCGTACCTATTGCTTCCGTTAGCCTGAGAAGAGGCGTCATCGAACTTAGTTAAAATTGCAACCCGGAATTGATGCATTTATCCACGAAACGATTTTCCATAGTTGACCGCCACCACCAAATTGACGCTCGCGAATGTGACTTTTCCGATCGCTAGGAGTCAACATTTCCCTATGCCCCGCCGTAGTCGGCTTCGCCCTAGAGTACTGCTAGTGGCACTGACTTTGGCCCTCGGAGGACCAAGGTTGATGTGGAGCGTGGGCGAGACGGTGAAGAGCGTGCCAAGTCTGCTCATCCTACCGATAGTGTGGCCCATGGCCTCCATCAGCGCCACTGTCAAGGCGTGCCCAGTTATGGCCTCCCTCCTTGGCCTCGCCCTAGGATCATATTTCCTCCAGTGGTTGATGCGAATCGTCAAGCCAAGAGTAGCAGCTGTTAAGGGTAAGTCTCCATCAGGCCCTTGAATGAGACTGACAGTTTTCCTATCAGATGAGTTAACCTTTGAACCAGCGCCGCTCTTCGGTCGCTTCCAAGTGTGGCGGGTCTTCACATATCCCCTGGTTCATCCCAACTTCGCCAGCCTTATGGTATCGACTATTCATCTGCTTTTTAGCTTGGACTTGGAGTCCACTCCCAACATCGATCTTCCTGGTGGGGCTAACCTGCGCTGTGGCGCCGCTCCCATTTCCGCTGGCTTCTGCTACCCCCTCTGTGGCATCGGGTCGAAGCATCTCGCAGTGCTCGTGGTCTTAGCAACAGGCACATCAGTGTTGGTCGGGTCGTGTGGCCGACTAAGGGACAATTGGACCATCGTATTTGGAGGTCTATCGACCGTATGCTATGCTGTTGATGGTGCTATCATTACTATCTATGTATTGCTTGCTGGTGCCGGTGTAACACTGCCGCCCGACCCTTCCTTTGTTTCCGTCAGGCTGTTCATCGCAGCACTGCAACTATGCATGGATTTAGTCACTTCGGAGCCTCGAAAGTCTTTCCTGGACTTCGGCTCACTTGCGCACTCAACAGCCTTCCTCTGCGGTGTAGCCTACGTCACATTTGTAACTCCCATGTTGGGCTCTACCAACCACTCGTGGCCGGAGCGACTCTTCCGGCCAGCATTGGCGGGCTACCCGCGTTACGTTGTACCATGTCAAGGGAGCTCAACAAGGTGTTTGAATATCTTGCATCCGAGCCTTCAAGTCTCACTATACAGCGTGCGCATCTTCTGGTCAATGCTCAGCCTAGTTGTGGCCGTCTTAATGGCTATTGCGATCTCTCGGAATGTCCCAGGGAGACCTCAGCGGCTACCGGTGATGTCAGAATTGGATCGGCTAGTGGGCGGCTACTCCACTGAAGCTAGACGGGCCGAGCACTCGAAGCGTCCTACTATGGACGAGAAGCCCACAGGAGGTTTGGGAGACATTCTGTGAACGTAAAACTATTTTGTATCATTTCTTTTGTCAACTATTGTGTTCGTCAAGTCGGGGGTAAATGTTATTGCGACTTGCCGTTCCCTTCTCGGAGGTCTCCACTATTGGGGAGATGAATGAGGTTACACTTCTTCTCACCTACCTTTGATGGTTAGGGCTGTGTGGTAGGCTCTCACGTAGCCGATCTGTCTCCACAAGAATCCTCCAACAACTACTGCGCATACTTCAGAACTCTATCTATCCCATCTGACTCCACTTCCCTCAACACAACAGCTATTCTATTCGGTTCAGTCCGCCAACAAAAACTCTCTTAGGGTGACGAGTACCGCATTGGAAAATACTTCAGTGATTCTCAAAATAATCATATATGGACGTTGATCCGATGCAATCACTCTTTCCCGATAATCTGGGGGACAGCTCCATCTCTACTGGCCGTGATCGGAACATTCACCACTTCACGAGGCTGCCGTGTTTCCTTCCAACCCAGGATCTTCTCCAGTAGTAACAAACACGTCGAACTAACAATCATCACGGCACCTCCGACACTGAGTGGATGCACAGGGGACGAGGTTGCTATCCGTTGCCACACGAAGGACAAGGCGACGTCCAGCTGTCGGAGCATGGCGCAGTTTTGGGGCTTCTCAATTTGCATGGCCCTGTTGAAGGCAAACTGTGTGCCAACTCCAAAGATGCCAGCGATAATACCGAGTTGATATGCTCTTGTGTTGGATGTGAATGGAGGTAGCTGGAAGGAATTCGGGATAGACAAGGCCACGATGGTGCTCATGACAGTGCCAGCGACACCCCAATAGAAGACCATCACGTAATAGTGAACAGCACCTCCGACGTAGCGAACGACAATAGGGACAAAACCGCCGATCAAAGCACCGAGAAGAGAGGCGAGGATAGCCGAGACGGTGGTATCTTTCCCGCCGTCCTGCGGAGCTGCTGCTGAGCCGAAGAGGAAACTCGGCCTGGCGACGAAAATCACACCAGTGAAGCCAAGGAAGAGGGAGCACACCTCCACTTTAGTCGAGGGTTCTCGTAACAAACAAACTGCATAGAGCATCGTGAAGAGGGGGTTTGTGAAGAATAGGGCATTGGCATCGGCTACCGGCATGCTTCCGATCGCGTAGTAGAGAAGGAAGTTGGACATCGCGCCGAGAAAGCCTCTGAAAAGACACACCAGACGGATGCCATGTGGACCGACTGGGTTAACTCCTGCATAGTAACAAGCTATCAGGCAGACCAGTAGTTGTATGAGAGATCGTCCGAGCATGAGCTGGGCACTGGAGAACGTATCACTCGCTAAGTGAGCACAGACTTGCATGAGGGAGAAGAACAAAGCAGACAGGACACAGAGGCCACTGCCGAGGAGGGACGTGGGACCAACTATCGTCCTGGGCTGACTGGTTTCAATGCTGCTGCTGCTAGATCGAGAGATCACAACCAGCTCGACTTCATTCGACCGCGGAGTTGTTGGTGATGAGAAGGCTCGGGGATTGGCCATAGACTTGTTACACTGTGAGTTTACTGTTTCGCTTCCTCCTTACCCTGATGTCAATTGATAATAGCCTCTGTGTAATGTCACTAGCAATCTACACCAGCCGTGAAACATGATACAAATCCGTTACGTAATCCGTCGTCACTCCGATCCACAAGCACCCGAACTTGACACAAGACTGATGGTCATTTGAAAACATCGTAGCTCGGTGGAAAGGCGGAGGACATGATGATACCAAAAATTAATCTTCCCGCCAAGCTTCGGTGATCAGTGCTTGAACATGGTATCATCAACTCTCAACGGGGCTACCAATAGGGTCATGGCAGAGGCGTAAAGTAAAGAGATGACGAGTAGTAGCCGAGAACATAAGAGAAGAGCTCGTCCCAGGCTAAGGAAGCCTACGAGACTCGTACCGGTGACATGCTCATCAAGGTGCTCATGCACACTATCAAGAAAATGGTATCGCCAACGGCGATTCGCCATCAACAGCCTCTTTACTGCCTGGCGAGCAAGGCGAACCGCTAAGATGTGCATCACGGAGTTGGTACGAACAGTCGCCTTGAGGCGACAGTGGGGATGGACGAAGAGACGTTATAAAGAGCGGCTTTCAACGTAGTGGGCGCATCTTCTCCCCAAGGCCTGGTCGATTCACCAGCTCCTTGTGCCATGTTATGAGCGCTTATCAGCCACGATCAGTAACTCAAGTTGACTGACGGTAACGCCGGAGCCCCAACAATCTGGTGTTTGCTCAAATGGCCTGCAGCCTTCTCCCGCATGTCGGTACCAGAAATGTCGACCTTACCTTCACATAGTGCATTTTGCGACTATTTTTCAACTATTCAAATTCACCGGTTGTTGCGGAGCCTAAAATTGTCCACGTAACCATGGAGGAAGGAGGGTATGGGAGTTACCACTACGCTGATGCTATGAACCTTCTCGCTGATGTGAGCAAGCACAAATTTCGGAAGTTTGCAAATATAGATAGAATGATCGGAATCCGGTATATGTCCCTTTTCTGTCACTGAAGTTCACCCTCATGAACAATGGCTCGAAAACTTACCTCAGTTAGTTCCGCACTGGGAAGACTTACCACATTCCGCATCTTATTCGAGATGCGTTCGCGAAGGCTCTCTTCAAAGAAGCCGTCTCGTGGCTCTAATCTTGCCTTGAAAGAGAGAAAGGTCGCGACACCATACACGCACCACAAATGCGGAATTGCATCACTCATCGGGCGCGCGCGAAATTCAGCTCATTTTCAAATTTTTGATCGAACGATCAAATTTCAACTTGCCTCCTAGACCTAACAGCGATCATAACCTCAGTTGAACATTCTGGGGATCATCTTGCGGGATGCTCCTCGAGCCACAGCGGTCTCTACCGCTCCTTTCTGAACAAGCTATAGTTTAATCGATCTCCATTCGTAGCAAGATGTGAAATAGACACATTTTTACATCGTAAATTTTGTACATTAGTCAATCACAAGAGCATCATATTATCAAAACTTATCATCAGTTGACTTAACCTTCCCTCATGGGCAAGAAGGCAGCTGGTAAGGGCAAGAAGGGCAAGGCCGCGAAAGCACCTCCTGTGATAGAACCTCCCAAGTGAGACCTCATAGTACGAGATAGAACCTTTAGAGACTCGATTTCCCGCCCAGAGAAGTATAATAGAATGGATTCTATAATTGTTCAATGAGCTAGTTTGTCTATCGCATTCTGTTCATTTGTTCGACTGGTTGAGGTTGTTGATGATGATGATGAACGTTTCACCAGTGACTCGTATAATCTACCAAGTCAAACGTGTATAATTCTGTTCCCGCAAAAAGCGCATTATGAGAGTCAATTCTGTAATCGGCATTACCTCAGATTTTCCCATCCTGAGTTCAAACCTGCCCGCCTAGACTCCCGGGTTGTCCAAGCGACCATCAAGCTTGCCGCGCCGGTGTGCACCCTCTTAGAGTTCACCAAAGCACTACCTCCGGTAAGGAGGTACACTACCTCTATATACTTCCCGTATTGCCATGCTATGGTAGACTACCAAAATATCATACATAACGGACTTGATAGTCAAAAGGCACGGGGGCAGTATACGAGAAGTGTCGGTGTGTGTCAACAGGTGAGCTTACTCTCGGGGATCATCCTTCCTTATGTGGTGTGGGAGACTTTACAGTACACTCCGGTATACACTATGGATCACACCATTATACAAAATCATAGGAATGTTCTCCTGAATGTTGAGAGCACTAGTGTTGGTTGGAGAAGGGCGTCTGCTATGTCGTCAGCCAATTCACATTGTTATCATATTGATACTTCTGGAAACGAACTGGAGGCATTGCTTAGGATCACAGAGTGGCTCGCACTATTCTAACCCACCCGGGTTCAGTTTTGTGGTATTAATCACTCCCTCTCTCCCTTTCTACAGGTTCCATCCCGAGGAAATAATCCGGCCAGATGAGACGCTTGAGGTGAGGGCGGCTACTGCGTGATGACATGGATCTGGCGTTGTCGTTGTGGTGCAGGATTGTGGTATCACTGGGGGAGAGTGCGTCGTCTACTACGACTTTGTGCCACTCACAGGAGCATTGCTGCAATAGTGAGGGAGCATATTGAACCTCCTCACAAGTCGTACCATGATGAACCACATTGAGATGTTCAATGTCTAGTCGCCTTTGTGTTTGAGATTGACTAATGGGAAGTCCAAATAGAGGCGAGGTCATCTCTCATTTCCTTTATTGAGTGGCTTCAGCACTACTCCAGCTGGCCACCGGAGTAGGTACTTCCTGCTATCGTTGTTTCCGGTTCATCATCCTTGTCTCGACTTCGACCCACTGTGGCTACTCATTATGAGATGTTCAGGAAGTGTCGGATACTAGGATTGCTCTACTGTATGACTATTCATGAGGGAGCTCGACTGGTCCAGAAGTGCTCTCGAAAACGGCATTGAGTTGAGGTTTATCTTGACAAGAAGTTCGAATTTGAGATGCAGTCTGTGAATTCGCCTTGTTCATTCCATCAATGCAGTAAGCTTGCCTGAGAAGCTGAGTAAGTACATATACCCCATGAACCGGTGGAGGGGTGAACGATCTCTATACGAAGGCGACACAGTGATTGGCCTTGGTCTTAGGAGCCATGATAAACACAACACTATCGTTTTTCAGTAGGTAAATACAGCAGTATATAGCAAGACTAAGTAGCTCTAGCTAAAGGTCAGACCAAGTATGAAGGATTGTGCGCAGGTGTCTCCGGAAAAGTCTACAACAGAAGTCGCTAAGTACCGATACGGTGTGAAAATCATGGCCAAGGATTTGAGTGCCGTTGAATCCAATAGGGATTCTATCAATAGTCAACTGTGTAGAAATTTGTGTAGATGACAACCCGAGTGCTGAGATGAATAAGCACTAGCTTTATTGTCACCCGTGCTAGCCCTACGGTCTATCATGTTGAAAGGTTGTCGTTTTAATTTGTATTATCAATAGAGGCAGGCCACGTGTTCCGGTATGAGTGGGAGTCATCATCGTATAGATTATCAACGACAGCTGTAGTAGATGGCTTGCTGCGTTTGCTTCTTACTGTGGCTAAAACTGCTAAGAATGCAATCGTAGGCTGGCCGAGGCGGATGTATTGGGTTTTGAATCGAAAGCCGTTGACGTGGAACTGTCAACTAAGTAGAGTATATTCTGTTGACGCATTCCATCATCGCTTAGTGGTGATGAAGAATAACGGAACGACTCATGGTCTGTCATATGCGCTTGTATCCGCACGCATACGCATCCACGTGTTATTATAACACAGCTATCGATACACTCCATCGTCATGTTTGGTGAAGCAACCGTTAAGGGTGATAGTTGAACTGAGAACTCGAGACCGAGCTGATTTGCTGCTGTGGGCCACAGTGGAATGACCCGCTTCGCTCGCCCTTTGATGAGGTTGAGAGTCGCTCGACCATCATTTCCATCTCCGTCAACCTAACCAGATCTCAACGTAACGATGGTGGCTGGGTCGGATCATTGTACAACGTGCGGTTACGAGTATTATACGCATGCAGCACGGACATTCCGGTTCTGCATTGACCCTAGGGACGAGAAAATATCCGTGTTAACGACGAGAATGATTTCAGGATCAAGGAGATAAGGAGGTCTTCGTATTGGAATAACCTCGAGGTTGAGACAACGCCTCGTATATAAGTAGGAGTTTCACCAGTGTATTCACTCGGTAATCAATGGCCAATTCCACCCCTACCGGCACTGCTGCATTCAAAAGGATTCCACTAGCGGTCCTCGTAAGCTGTCTAACTGTCATGAACGCCTCGTCTCTTGAAGTAACTCCAGTCCCTTCCTGTGTCGTGCATTATGTGCTACTGTCCCTCACTAGGTGACTATGGGAAGTGGCGCTGCGTGCTCTGTTGAAGGTCTTTATGGCCGTACAGTGATGTTCAAGTGGCTTCCAAAGACCGCCTCACCCTCCCTATTGGAATACACTAGGCCGTCCATTAGCATCATCTACCTCAGTTGTGATGGCAGGAGCGCACTGGAGTAAGTCCATGCACAGTACTCATCTCTAGCATATACGCTTTATTCCAGCGCTGCCGAAGCCACGGTAGCTGTTGAGGAATGGATACCCAAGGTTGAGTCAGCGGCCCGAACGACTGCCAGCCAGGATCGTGAACCTTCGTTGTCGGAGATGTGCAAAATATCAGTGGAAGCCATGGCGATGTCGGAAATGAATGTCGGGGGAAAGAATGCGAATCAAGGTTTCATAGCGATGTTGTGCAGCAGAGTCGAACCATTGCATACTTCCCTTGCCGAGGCCCGTTCCGAGACTGATGATGAGCTTGTGAAAGAGGAAACGAAGAAGATGAAGAAGAAACGCTTTAGGCTTTTTTCGGGGAATTCTTTCCGGAAGTTATGATAGACCGTTGTGATGATGACGATGTCAATAGATGTCATGTCCATTGCGAGTGTCGTTGAGTTCGTTGAGTATTAGCGATGCCAGTAGCTAAATGAGAGCCGAAACTATCCGCAGGGGGCACTGTTTTGATCCGCCGCGGCTTGAGAACTCAACTGCTCAGACATACTGTAGGGCGGCTGCTGCCCTCGAGATAGTCCTTTCTGAGCTACACAGTATCAAGTGCGCATGTGCCTGTGCTGTTCATGTGAGATCCCCATACTAGCATTCAAGATTGTTCGTGGTAGGCAGGCTCGACCCGAAACCGCTCTCCATGGAGTTCGCCAGACTCACAATGTGATGGGATGTCTGTAAGTGGCTCGATTGATGTCGTCTACAGTTCCATCATATCCGGCCTCAATACCCGGCAATGTACAATGTCTTCCATTCTTGTTGTTGCCAAAAGTGTTGTTACTAAGAAGGTAGTGTTACCGAGCCGAGGCAACTGGTTGCAGTTCTCTGAGGATTCTGAGTATAGAAGTTCTCATTGCTGGTCGAGTTCGATAATAAGCAACTCAATAACCGTGTGTGCTACGCAGACTGCATAGTGGACTAACCAGTTTAACACAAGAGCATATATAGTGCAAGGGAAAAACCTAGTATATTGGTATCACACAGCTGTTCACTTTTTGGCCGTCTTCTTCTCGGGATTGGATTCCATCTCCATCTCCTCATCGACGATCTCTTCTATGGACCCATCCGGCACCTTATCCTTCTTGTAGATCACAATGTACGCTATTTGAGTATCGGCCCGACCCCCCACCAACTCGTCCACTAGATACACACTGATGCGGTGTCTCCCCACAGTAGAGGATATTGCGACCTCTAGTCATGCTGAGTGACCTTACCATCATTGAACCGAACCCATTGGTCCTCTTTAAATACATCCCCATCAGCTTCCTTGAACCCAAAGGACATAGTCCTGACCAATGCCATAGCCCGACCCATAGTGTCCACCCTCAGCTGGTCGCCGCTCATGAGATATTATCGACACACACCTGTAGTTGCCCGTAGGTATTTACTCTCCATAATTGAAATCGATCGATAATCCCTTTCTTTTCCTCGCATGTGATTCCTCTAATTGAGGTGTTTAATAACGCCTGAGCAGCATTGTGAATTGATTGATATCTTTCACGGCAGCCAAGATACAATGTAGGCCCGGATGTGTACCTCCCTGAGTTGTCTTATCGAATGTCTCCGGAAACATAACCCGAATAAGCTGGCAGGCTCGAAGGCATTATTGGCCTTAGTGCCGAGGTTCTTGAAGGTCTGGTGGACCAAGGCGCTCAGGCCCCTCTCCTGACCGCTACCCTCACTATGTGACCCGCTGTCGTAGGTGACATCACAGTGATTAGGAGTCTCGGGAAGACTGAGTAGTACTACTTCAATAGAGCCTGCCTAAGTGGAGGGCCTGTATGGTGGCATTCATGTAACAGGAGTTGCCCAGGTTCACTAGGCTGATGGGCAACGTCTCGATCTCTCTTCCCTGGAATTGAAGTAAACCTTTCCCAGCGGTCTTTTCTTATAGCAGCGATCGAGTACGCGATGTAGTAAGTGATAGTACTTTACGAACTTTCCTATTTCACTTCGTCTGATAAGTCCTCCACGAATGCAGTGTTTTCAGCAGGAGTTTTCAACTGCGGACCCACAGCTGTGCCTGGAGTCGATCAGAGATACTATCATCGCTGGGAAGAGTAGCTCTAACCTAATAAGGTGATCTTCCGGTTCGGCTTAGTTCAAGGTGATCATCACAGTCCTTTCACAGATCGCCAGGCAAGCCCATAATCCTCTGTTTGCCGCGCGGTACACTCGTAAGCTTCTCCAGTTGATTTTGAGAAGGAGAGTTTTCGCTGACGGTAGAGCTCCCCAGGCATCGCGGAGGCGACCCAGGTTCAAACATATCATGAGCTGTTAATGTGGACCTCGTCCGGTACAAAAATCTCTACTTTTAAAGGTTGTCTGCAACTCGTTCCACGGTTAACACAGTTGTTTACATAGTGATAACAAGTCTTCCTGCCGTTGTTAAGTGGGGAAAGTCGACTCATAATATCGACGTTAATACCACGGAGCCCGTAGCAGTTACAAATATTGCGACGATTGGGTGTGTAAATCTTAGCACGAACGATTATACGGAGAAAGCGGAATTTTTCACACAGATTTACAATCGTTAGAGCACGTAACACCATCAAACATCATATCTCTAGAAAGATATTTCATTTCACTCCTATTTCACCTATGGCAGGAGGTAGTACTTTACGTAACTCCAACTCTGCTGTTACTGCTAGTCAGCGGCCTGTAGTAGCCTGCGACCTTGATGAGGTCCTTGGCCAATACCTGGCCACTTACTCAAAGTGGCACAATAGAGTTTATGGCACACACTTGAAGGTCTCCGACTTCTTCACGTATCGTTTCTGGGAAGTTCAGGGAGGTACTACTACTCGTATTTACATACCATAAAGATGGCTTATTCGACTATCGTTAGTTCTGGGTCCGTAGTAGTGATTTCTCCGTGGAAAGTCGTGCGCTCGAACGACCAGTTGGTGACTCGGTCGAGTGAAGGTCTGCCGTGGCTGTCAGGTACAGCGAAGGAGGCTATGGAGAAGTGCTACCTCTTTCACGAGTCTCCTGAGTTCAAGGCCGGCATTCCTCTCGTTCCCGGTGCTCAGGAGTACATAAGGAAAATCGGAAAATTCGCTGATGTTCATATAGTTACTTCCCGGCAAGATGTGAGTCGTGGTTTCACCACTGACACCATCAACGTCGCTTTTCTTAGCAAATTCGACAAGACACTTACGACTGGATTTTCAAGAACTTTGGTATCCCCTCCAGCAGGGTCCATCTAGGTAATCACTTCGGCCTGTCTGGCAAGCAGATCTCCAAGGCAGACATGTGCAAAGTAAGTTGGTTGGCCTGTTTGGTTATGTTGATTTATATTGATAGGATATTGGTGCTAGCTTACTGATCGATGATAACCCAACGTATATCAATGACGCTGTTAGTCACGGCTTCGGTGGAATCCTATTCGACTACAATCATGAGTAAGAGGCGGGGGTGATGATGTTGCTGATGATGATGATGTTGTTGTTGTTGTTGTTGTTGTTGTTGATGTTGATGTCGCTGTAAGGTGGTGTTGTTGTAGGTACGGTTGGAGTCATGATCCAGAGTCACCCATTCCTAAAGAAGCAGTGGTGGCCACGAACTGGGAAGAGGTGTATGATTACGTTAGAAGGATGGTGCCTCTAGCGGTCACTGTATCCTCTTCCACCTCTACTGCTCCTGCTAAACAGAATAACAGCAGTGATGAACTGGATGGAATCAGAGTACGTGCGTAAGTCACTGTGAACATGTGTGAGCACCCTGGGAGGTTTCTCATAGCTTACTGTTCATTTCCTTTCTCTGTTGATATCACTAAAGTCGGCAACATCATCAGTCTACTGCTGCCGGTGTTGTCGCTATCTTGTAGCTTCACCGTTACTATTTATAGTTCCTCTCCCTCGAGAAATAAGTTCTGCTATCATATAGTAACTGTTGTGTTGGCTCAATGCTCTGGTCTTTCCCTGGGGTTGCTCAAGTTCATGTCGAGTAACGGAAGGATGACGGCAAGTGAAGTATCTGTTGGAAGCATACGCGCTGAGTACGGGAGGCTGATCGAAGCCTTTTCGAATTGTTCTTTACTATCTGTTAGTCAAGGAGATCTCGAGGTTAGAGGAAAAGTTCAGCCCAAGTTTGAGCTGACGCATTTCGCTGGTGGTTCTCGCCAGATCTGTTGTAAAGGGAGGTGCCCTCATGTCAGGTGAGGCGACCACAGGTTGCCGGATCGAGGCTCGACCGGCCGCCCTGCACTTCTCGGGGGTCAGACCTCGTACCCGATACAAGGAGAGGTTGCGTATAGTCAACACTGGCAGCCGCAGTATGAGGTATCAGAGGGCCTGTCCTTCCTTCTACTCCTTGACTATGGTCCTCAGACTGACCATAGTATCGCTGTCGAGCTCCTCCTGCATCCAGCTAGAGTTCATCAAGGTGGGGCTCTTGGCACCGGGCATGGCTCAAGACATCGATGTGGTGGTCACTCCTGAGGACTATAAGTACAGCTTTGAGAGTATTGAGGTAATGGTGGTTGCTCATTGGGACGTGTTGGAATTGTCATCAGATCATATGTGGTCCGACTGACGATTCAGAGAGGTATGGGTTGCAAGTCCCTGTACATGTCTATGCTAGTGGCAACAAGCTCGTGGAGAAAACGCTGCCCCCGATAGTTGACTTCGGTGATGACGTGTGGATGACCTCGCGGTGATGCTATTATGATGGTTAGGGAAGGTCCCTGTAGGGGGGGTGGTCGAGAGGCGCTTTGTATTGCGCTGTGATGTGCCTTTGGAGTTCGAATTTGAGGTTTTGCACTTGCGTCGGCATCCGGACATAGCAGTAGTGGTAGACAGGTGGGTTCCTCATGAGCGTGTTGGAATGTAAGAAGAGGAGAGCTTAGGACTAGGATAGCCCCGGAGGTGCCAGCGGAGCTCCGTGTGGAGTATCGTCCGACTAGCTTCACAACGGCTGTGGCTGAGGTCGAGGTGGTACTGGCTCAGTTCGGGGGAGAACCTACTAGAAGGATGAAAGTGAGAGGGACGGGGAGGGGGGGACTCTAGCATGGAGTAGATTTACGTTGGAAATGCCTTCGAGTCTTCCGCTAAGTGAACTTGAATGGAATATTATATGTAGTATGTTTTTGCTTGGTGGTCTTGACTCGTAGTTGATGTGAAGAAAGTTGTAGAGATCTGTGTGTTAATCTATCCGGGGGAAGCGGGTGGAAAGTTTGCGTGCAATCGCAAAGAGTGGGTAGGAGCAGTAACATATATGTATCTAGGAATTAATATTAGCGTCGGCTTGGAGGGATTTGACGCTCAGATCTGTGGTACATGTGTGCCTGGATTGAGGAAAGATAGAGAGAAAGCTAAGGGCTTGTTTGAAATAGAGAGGCGGAGGCAACAGGTGCATGATGCGTCTATAGTTAGGAGGGTGGAAAAACTGATGGAAAAATCGAAAAATCGTAAAGTCGCTCGAAAGACAGTTGTCAGGAGAACGACTCATAGACAGAGAGAGAGGACGGTTGGGGGAATTTACTTGCCAGAGGTCAACACTGGTGGAAAATTGACGCAAAATGAGACGGCATATGTGCTGATGCAGAGGGCGGGAAAGGTGCCGCTGAGGCACTTGAGGAGGTACATCGAGCAGGTGAAGGGTGGGGAGGTGAGGGAGAGGGAGAGGAAAAGGAGGAAGGATCGGGCGATACGAAGGATGGGGGAAGTTCTGTGGCGTGCGGTAGTGTGCTGGTATTGGTCCGCTTGGAGGGATTCGTATGATGCTGCGAAGAGTGGGGCTAGGAGGGCGGCCAGGAGGGCTCTTGCTGAGGAGGTGAGAGAGAAGGCAGCGGCGGCGGCTTTGGTCGATGATGATGATGATGACAGTGAGGAAGAAGAGAGTGAGGGGGAAGTAGAAGCTGTGGTGGAAGTTGTTGCTGAGGCTACAACGGTGGGCCAAGAGGTTGATGATGACTATGAGAAGGACTCCAGAGTGGTCGAGGCGAGGAGGCTGATTGAGGAGAGGGGCGTTGGGCCGGTGGTAGAGCCGGAAGAGGAGGAGGAGTCATCGAGTGAGGAGGAGGAGGGGGAGTACGAGTTGAGTGAGGACGCCAAGTTGTTGATAGAAATAGCGGAGCAATTGGAAAAGGAAAGGAATGGTGAGGAAGTGGAGGCCTCTGAGGAAAGTGAGGAAGTCATTGAGGAAACCCCGGTTGAGGTGGACGATGAACAGGAGCAAGAAGAGGAGGAAGAGGTGATAGTTGACATCGTGGAAGAGGACAGTGAAGAGGTACAAGTTGCAGTAGAGAGTGGCGAAGCTGTTGAAGATACCGGTGGACGAACCTACTCGTTCCGGGAGCCGGTTAAGTACGACTTCACGCTGGGAAGGGGCATGCTCCCCACGTTGGCGTTGGGTGGGGCTCTATTGCCAGGAAGAACGGCCAGGAGGCCTC
>NW_003201605.1:67643-72541 GCF_000006405.1 Perkinsus marinus ATCC 50983
TGGTGATAGAAAAACGACGGTAAGTGATCAGTGTTGCATCGTTGATACGTGGGATGCAAAGTATCGATGTTATATCGATGCCGTGCCCTATGAACTACTATCGGGTGATATAAGTCGTCGAACAAGTTCGGCCGAGTGACGGGTCTCAAGGTGGCGAATGGATTATGCAGTGATTATGCCTCTGCCCAGCTGTGGTTGCGGAGTTGCTGGTGATATATTCCATAGTGTCCCGTCACTCGCCACGAAATTATACTAAACTGGAGGGTTCATGAACGTCGTCGTTTCAAATAACCTCGAGTGTTGGGTTGTTCTCATACCACTCCTTGCGAACTTCCTAGTTATTATGTAACTACGAACAACAGTCACAGCGAGATGGTATTTGACATAAACGACATTCTATATTACGTAGTTACCATTGCCCTCATCATCTGGTACGTGAACTCCATCTTGGTGTTGGTCGATGCCATTCCTCTTCTCAGGCTCTATCGCATCTTCTCCACCTCTCCTACTACAGGGGAAGTGCCGGCCAAAGAGGTCGCGGGGGTGGACGAAGCTGTTCCGGAGTCCTCTGGTCCAGTTCCTATAGCCACTACAGGAGCTGCCGTGCATGGAGAATGCGCACAAGAACAGGAAGTAGAGGTAAACCGGTGAATATATTCGCATATCGTCGTTATTGGTTATTGATATGTAGACGGGCATTACCGAAAAAGAGGAGACCACCGACGAGACCCCTACAGTGGAATCAGTGCATCTGAATGTGGCCGCCGAAGCCGTCGCGGAGATCGTCGCAGCTGCAGTTCTAGTGAACGAGGTGACTAGGCGCAGCAGCGAGGAGGAGGAGAAGGATGCGATGGTATCACCGACTGCCTTGCTCGCGCCGGCTGCTCCTGACACTAACGGGGTGAGCGTTAAAACACGGCTCGAAAGCTAGCAGTACTTGTGGTATGCTCAGCATCACGATATAGACGGTGACGTCTGTAGAAGCGAAGTTGGTCGAGAAAGAGAACCGCCGGGTTTCGAGGCTTGCAGGGTAGTCATCTGCTTGTCATCAGAGAGGACTATGTTGCCCTCAGCCCAATGCGAGACGGGTTGGAGGCCACAGCAATCAGCGTCAGGCCACAGCAAATGAGTTTGAAATCCAGCGAAGCATTCTTGCGGCTGCGAACTCCCGGTCATTTGTGTTCCCTCTGTTGAGTGTCGGAGATTCCGCATGTTTAGATCTATCAGCAGTCTCCTCCTGATCGTCGAGAAGCACCTCGATGAGCTCAACTCGGTGAACGTATCCACGTTAATACACCGTCTAGCTAGCATCACCCAAAACCAAGAACAGAATCAGAGAGTACTCGCCAACGACCCTAGAGTGAAAGAGGTCCTTCGCAGGGCTATTGACGTAACGAGTCTCCACACACATTGAGATGGTCACGGTCACCCCGATATTGTTGTCAGTTGGCGCCGACCTCGAGCTGTCAGTCACTGTCCAACATTTGCTGGGCGATTGGTAAACTGCAGATGGTCGAGGAAAAGGATGTGGTCCGAGCCATCGTGGAGGCGGCGAAGTCACAACTAGAGTGAGAGCACTGCCACCTCTGAGGCTAGCCGGACTGCTCTCTACCGCTCAGTCACTTCCGTCCTCAAAATTTCTCTAATATGTTATATGGGTTATCACGGATTGGATATTGTGATAGAGAGCTGATGGACTTGGTAGCCGAAAAAGTGGCGAACAGTCTATACACGTTTAAGCCACAGGAGGTCTCTAACCTCCTCTATGCTTATGGACGGCTCAACTGGTCAGTGCTGTCGCCTGTTGTTCATGCTGGGAAGGCGCTGGTTGATAGTTACAATGAGAAACTGCTGCAAGAGATATGTGCTTGTGTAGCGACTATGATGCCACGTTACGATGGTCAGGGGGTCGGCAATGTGATATGTTCCCTTGCCAAGCTGAAGTACCCCTGTATTCAGCTGATGGATGTGAGCAGACTAAGCCTTATTTTTTGCTTCGCTCCGCTGTGTTTGATGCTCATTTTTGATTACTGTTTTCAGGCGATTGCTGCTGATGTGGTGATGACCCCCTACAAGTATGGCAGATTCCTCATCTCGAAGGTTCTCCGTCCTCTGCACAGCCTTGGGTACACCAATCTGTCTATGTTGGTGACAGCAAGCAGGTAGAGGCAGCGACTACTATACTGTCCTTAACTTAGTGTCTGTCAGTCACGTCCTGGACAACCCCGCGGCTGATGTACGAATTGATGATATCATCACGGTGATGCAAGGATTTGCCCAAGTGACCTGTTTCCTCCTATGCATATTAAAATAGCGCAACTCATTGCCTCTCAGGAGAGCGTCAAAGCTCCGACTGCCAGTTCGGAAGGAACCATGCTGAAACCATCACCACGGAGTCTCGCCTCGACGTTCCCAGATTACGAAGGCGCTGGTCGACGAGTTGGTGCTCTCATGCAAGCCACAGCGATGAAGTTCTCGACAGTGGCCAAGCTAGAGGAGATCTCATTGGAGAAGATCGTAGGAATTGCAGGCAGAGTGCAAGTGAATTGAAGTCGCTTTGTTGCAGGTGCAACTGTTCAATTTGATGGCTCGTCTTGGAATGAAGTCCAAACCAAACAATGGTGGCTTCCTATTGTCAGCCTGTGCCAGAATACTGCAGAATCTCGACACTTTGAACGAGGAGCAAATAAAATCCATTGTAAGTTGCATGCCCGTTGTCAGTGGATCTTCGCATTCGATTTTCTTGCCGATGTGGCAACCGTTTCGACTAGACTTAGAATTAGATTCCCCGAACCAGGAGGGACGTGTTGGTATGATGATTTCTGTGTCCTTTCTTCAGCTACGGTCCTGTGCGGCTATGGAGCTTGCTCTCACCAGCTTCGAGGAGAGGTTATTGAACGAGATCGTCGATCCCGATGACTCCTTCATTATGGGCGCCGCCTCGTCAACAGCGACTGGCTCGGTCTCCTGCAGTTCCCCCGAGTCCTTCGTTAACGCTCCAGCGGCTTCGGAGTCTATGCCTGTCGATCTCATCTCGGCCGATTGCGTACCCATGTTGCCCGAATCCGTGACTGAGTGCGGGTGGAGCCCCGAATCATTGGAATACCTTTTTGAGACCGACGCTGAACATCTCGCACACTATTACCATCATCAAAGCCGCGGTGACGTTCGTTGGTAACCGCTAGTTGATTCACGACCGCTGAGCTGTGACTTGAAATTTTCTAAAATAGTCAATGTATGAACACCTACGATGAATCCAATCTTTTTTCCAATTATTGTAGTAGTAGTAATGACACCTTCAACGTTTTTATTGAATCACCCTCTAAAGAACTGTCTATGTTTGGCTCTTTGATTAACACTGACGTACGGGAAATGCAGCCTTTGAATCCTTCACTCTTCTCAAGCATGATAAAGATAAGATAATAATCGTCGCCGGTTGGCTCCTTTGAATATGGTGCTTTTGTCTCATATTGCACTGTTGTCATTTAGCAAGATGAGTAGCACTATCTTTATAGTCCACCCATTTACTTAAGTCATGAATGCGTGTGATCCGTTGTAGAGAGTTGATCATTGAAGAGTTGTGTTGATATGTCACGCATCATCAAGGCCCCATTAAACCGAGCACGTATCATACGTGACCCTAATGGGACGGTGAATAGGCTCCCAAAATCGTCTGGAGGCCATGACTCGGGTTGCTCGCGACCATTCGATTCCGGCTGGCCGCGGTATCGTCGAAGGAAAGACAAACGCTGCTCGTATTGGACCGACCACTTCATTATGGTCGACGAATGAAGTTGTGTTTGGATGGAAGTCTGCCTTGGTATGATAGCATATCGACGTGCACTGATGGTCACTGACTATTAACCACGTTGAATTTGGTTTGTTAATTCTACATGAACTAAGAACATTCTACATGAACATGAACTAAGAACGTTCGGTTAGATCTTACAGGTCGGCCCAACAGCAGCAACGAGCATGTGCCAAAGGGAGCATGAGGTTTGGATAGGTCGCCCATCGATAACATGACCCCGCATGATATCGCCGACACAAACCGAGTTAGTAAGGTTGAAGTTGAATCTCTCGAAGAAGATTTCTTTCTCTACTTTCTTGAACCGTCGATGTCGCCGACATCATGTCGGCAAACTGCCTAGCGCAGTGGAAAACTCTGAAAGTGAGAAATACTCTGGCTGATATATCTACACCTTTTCAATCTCAAATCCAGCAAATGAAACAACAAATTAGATAAATGAAATTTGATTTTAGTTGGATGAAAGGAATTTTTCACCGAACGAAAGCTCAAATTCGAAATGAAAGTTCAATTTTCGTAGACCACTCGAAAATAAAAGTTCAAATTCGTGGATGAAATTCATAAATTCGGGAACACAAGTTCAAATTCGTCAAACACAAGACCAATTTCGACCAATGAAAGCTCATTTTGATTCGATTAGGAAACTTGTTTCATCACCGTCTGCCACCGATTGTGACATGCAACTATTGATAGGAATCCACGGACTACAATGTGATGACATCATAATGGTGTTGAACAATGCAGTATCGGCGAAGTAAAGAATGATCCGAGGTTCGAATACCATACAAAACACAAACGGCGAGAAGAATGATGATTAATCGATAGTCTACTCCAACAGGCATGTGACATGCCGCAAGTGCGCTTCATCATCATCATCATCATCATCATCATCATCAAAGTAAATACATAGGCTAGAGAATAGCACAGAGTAACTAGGCTCAGAGTAACTAGCTTCGCGGGCGAGGGCCTCACGGACCAGTGTTTGCACCACTCTACACTCCACAAACTTCGTGTAAGGTAACACGCAAGTTGCATGATGCAACATGAAAGTCCTTTGTGTATGACACGATGTGGTTGGTGTATTAATTCA
>NW_003201605.1:72641-85905 GCF_000006405.1 Perkinsus marinus ATCC 50983
CTATACAGCTACATCATGAAACCATGCCGTTAATAGGGTTGTGATTCGACTCGAAAACGAACCCAAGCTCAGTCCAGAAGGCACTGAAATATCTCACTGTTGAATGGCAAGGAGTCAAAAAACGGGTATGACGCTTTTCGAACGATGCAACGAGAACACATCCAGGTGAGTCAGCGCATCGTCTTGGAGCACCAGAAAGACCCACTTCGATGAGCTACCTGCACCTAGCGGGGTCTCAATCAGGGCTAAGCCCCGTGGAAGCAACGCAGCGGATAGGCGCTATCCGCCCGGGAGACACATGATCGATTCATTGCTCGTCTTGGTATTTGGTGGCGCCCCAAGCCGCTGTACGCAAAGCATGCTACGATCATCCGTAAATTCCCTGTTCTTCCTTCTATGCCTCCGGGAGAGACACCGGGGCGATTACCCGTCTTCGAGGAGCTCATCTTAACGGGAGTCACATGTACCACATGCGTGCACGGTGCGTGATACGCGTGCGGAATGCTGTCACGCAACACCGATCGAGGTTTGTTGCGGGCGTCGGGCACGCAAGTGACTTTTTCCCTCATTCCTGTCACGGATGGTACTTGAATTGAATGACATAACTCTTCAGTGGTGATCATGTCATTCGTCTGAGAATCCCCAAGCCTGTTCGAAATATAACTGTATAGCATGTGAGCAACCTAGGGAGCGAGGGAAATACGATAATTGTGCGCTTGCACGTTTCCAAGAGTGAGCGCCAAGGGATTGCGCCTCCCCTTGGACTAGGTATGCTTTGAAACGTCACTTACTAAGTAGAGCAGCGCTTGGATGAGCCAGTAGACTATCACCAGAGTGAATCCTTCTAGCTAGCGTATAGATGAGGTGTTCCTTCCTCTGCCCACAGTCATCCGCACAGATTGTGTTCAAGCATCGCAGCAGATTAAACGCAGTCTCCCTTGCAGAGTTCGATATTGATGGTGTCAGAACCATCTATGGTTGGCCATACCGACCCGTCCAGTTTCTTGAGCCCGAGTCCGTCGGGAACTTCCAAAGGATCCGAGGTTGATTCTGCTCCATCCCGGCCTCCGTTCCTCTCTGGAACTCGTGAACCCGAGCCTTGCTCGCCATGCACATTATGTGGTGGTGAAGTGATAGCTCCAACGAGAGTGAGTCGGGCATCCGAATCCTCTGATTGGTATCTCCCTCGATTGTCTGAGCCATCACAATAGACCCGTCTAGAATCTACGGCTGAGTTCGGCTCCGGAATGGTGCTAGCCTTTGGAAGGTGATAACATCTACTTTCAGCGGCGTCGAACCTTGGCTGTGATCGGAGAGAAGAAGCGTAGACGGACTGATGGCACCAACCTTCTCGATGCTCTTGTATCGAATGCTCGAGCAACTTCTAACACAGCTGGAAGCTCAGGAGGATGTAGGTTCGGGACCAGGCATGTGCCTCTCCCACACGAATGCCTTCTGTGTGCGTCTCGTCACCGTTGCGCGTTGTCTCGGGTGCGAAGTTATGCTTCTGGTATTTCAGACTCGACTTCTTCTGACCCCGAAAAAATCCGGCCAGGGGAGAAGCCCAGCGAGGGAGCTCGTTGCTTCGTCTGCGAGCGGGTTTATCATACCGATTGTGCAGATCTGCGGCCTACCGGCCTGGATACACGAGAAGCGCTCGGAATACGAGGTCGTCCTCGAGCCATTCGACTCCCCTCTGAACCTTGGTGGAGTTGTAGGTATATTCTACTCGTGCGGTAGATGTCGGAAGAAAAGACAGGAAGCATACCGACTCGCGACGACTGGCAACAAGAGCGTTCCCGTTGGTCCGGAATATCAAGCGCCCGAGATTCCCAAGCTCTGGTGTCAATCGTTCGGAGGGTGGAAGCGTGGGCATCCAGTCGAGCAGTCGAAATGCGTGAGTATCCGTTCTGGTCGCTTTGTGTATGGGTGTATTGAAAGACTTAGGTTTGGAACCCGAAGCTGGCTGAGGCGAACGGCCTCACAACAGATGACATCGACGAGTTCCTGGAGAAGGCCGAGGACGTGTGGCCCACACAAGCCTTTGTTCACATCGAGAGAGGAGCGCGGCGTGGCAGCAACGTCGAGGAAGAGATAGATAATGGCTCGAGGCGTTCAAGGTGAGGCGACGGGATCCACTCGGTGGGCGTCGGATGGAGCGTCCGTTCCGAACGGACCGTTCGTTTTCAGTCGTCTTCACAATCCTCTGGATTTCCCAATGGATTACCGAGCGCCGTTCTCGGTTGATGCGGCATTAGGCGTGTTACACTTAGCGCAGTAAGTCGAATATGGCTAATGGTGAAAAAAAGATGAGGCGCTTTCAGATATAACTGTGACAAAGCACTACAGCTACTGGGGTGCCCTGAGTTCTACACGCCGCCAGGTAACGAAGACGATAGAGCGCAGCGGCAAAGCATCATGACGGTCAAATTGAGCCTGCCGACCAAGCCGTACAACAACAAGTGGCGACCCAAGGATAGGCGGGGACGAATTTCATCGGTAAGGTCGTTTGAAACGGTGGTTACTCGGGCCACATTCCTTTGCCTTCGAGAGGACGTTACTGTGGGGACGCGAGTGTAACTGTGGAAGGTGATTGTGGAATGCATCATATTCAGACACCGCATCCCCAGAGAACACGGCGCTTGTTGCCACCACTTTCACCGCAGTTATCAGCAGTGAAGAACGGCGTTCGAAATGATCATAGCAATTTCTTCATCGGTAACACACTCTTATAGTATCCACTGTTCATCGTGTACTTCTTCGTAGCCTTTCTCCATTTACCATTATTTGTTCATTTCTGAGGTGTTGTGTGGTGCAGTACGGTTCGTCGAATCCGAAAGCGGAACCCGATGGAGAACGAAATAAGATTACTCGTCGAGTAGTACTCGAAGCTACACATGGTGTACTTGGCAAAGTGACATTCGCGTGCCACTTGACGATTCATTATTCACGCTGAAGGCTTTGGCCCTGTACGGTTTCATAATGAAACTTTCATTCACGGGCAGACCAGTTTTGAGTACGGTGAAACGAGTACTGTGTGTCAAGGTACGTGCAGAATGCACCTTAGGCTTGATGACGATGTGGTAGTTATTCGTTTTTAACGAAGTGAAGCTGGACTGGTGAGGCAGATCCTATCGTTCCACTTTGGTTGCTTGTGCAACCTTCGTGCCCTTGTGCATGCGTGTTAACCAATCATGTGTCTCCTGGAACGGCGCACGTTCCGTGCCGTAGGGCTAAGCGGCGTTCATAACCTTTCCGCTTCAACGCCAATTCACCGCGTTCCGAATACAATGCTTTTCCCCAGGGGAAATTCCCCTACACCGCACTTCACAGAACAGAACTCAACTACACATCATGTAATAGCTAGTTGCCCCAAACCACAAACCCGGAAATGTGCAGACTAGAGCTGTAGTAGTATTTGGCTCCCTGCTGTGTTGACCACCTGATCCCCAAATGCTGATCCGTCTAGCAGTAGAGTGGGATACTGAATCCCGATCTCCAAACCTCAGCAGTAGCTGCGATCAGATAGACAGATCAACATGACCAGTTAGTAAGCCAAGATACAACACGGCAACTTTGAAATACTGGTACTACGGCGTAATCCCCAAAACTCCCCAATACGTACATAACCGGTCACTCATGGGCCACGTCCACAACTACTGACTCAAACCACGAATTAGGTTTCGCATACCCAGACCTCACCGAGCCCGTCGACACTGTCGACTCGACAGCGAGTGAAGATTACTTCTCACCCCGAAATCGTTCATTTCTTCACCAATATCTGGCAGCAACTCTCTCCACGAGGCTGTGCCAGCAGTTCTGATGCTCTGGGTAGGAAGCTCCTCAGGAAGCTCCTGCTATGAACCACGCCCCAATAACGTACACACACGTCCTACACTGAGCCGCCGAGATCTCTTATACCCAGTTCCACCAAATCACTCAACTGGCTCATCAACGGAGTCATTCCTCTTAGGGGGCCGATATCTCGTCTACTTGCTCGTTCAACCCACTTCATAGACTCCGCCAATAGTGCCATCACCTCATTATCGGTCTCCGCACAGAAGCTTGCTGAAGCTATCCGGACATTGCATACCACACTGCGGAATCCAGAATTCCGCAAATACAACGTGCTCAGGATACGTGATAGCCTATCACTGATAAGAGATAACCATCAAATACCTAGTGCTTAGGAGGGGACTAAATCCCAAGTTGGGATTCCCAAGCCATAGGCTAATTGTGCTCAGAGCATAAAGCACGACCGCAGCGCTTGAGAAGTAGATAGGGTGAACTCCGCGTCGCTGAACCTTCAGCTTGATCTCGACCAGGGCGGGGCATAGACACCGACTCTAAACCCATTTTCCCCCAATCATTGGGGCCCGATGCATCTCTATCACTCCACGATCTCATAACGTACGGCGAGTAACATCTCAATATGTAATTCCCTTTCATCAACTCAGCTCTCCATTTCAAAAAGGAGAGCGAATGCTTGAGGGACCAACTGAAACGAATCATCTCGTTTCTCACATATCATCCGTGACTCACGGACCGTGACACCCTATTGAAGCAAACAGGGACCGGTTAACCCGTCGGTAACCTTGGAAAAATGTGTGCTATCTGGTTGTCATCAACCGACACATGAACAAACTCTATTTGGTACCATCTGCCAGTAACCTCATCGTGTAAGGCCAACTGCTGAGCAATACCCTTCAGGCTTTTTCAGGAACCTCGACCGCAAACGGAATGCTGCTAGAAGCGCCACGACAGGGTCAGACTGACATGTAATCATCGCACTCGCAGGAATCCGACTTGACCAAATCCGAATAGCTACCAAAAAAAGATAAGAGTTCCCAAACTGACTGCCACCGACAGTCACCTATAAAAGCACCAATTTTGCAACACTCATATTCATCCGGAGGGTCAGAGTCTCTGACTCAGAGAATCATGATATAATCCCTTCTCCTCTTTTGAAGAGCCCTCCCAGACCAGTTGGGCTCACATCAACCAATATAGACCATTTAATTCCTTGCAATTTATCAATGGGGGATGTGGTTTGATGGATGATCGATAGTGGGGCCCACTAAGTGGGCCTCACGCACAGAGTGTGCGTCACAGTGTGATTGCGTGCAATCACACTAGGGACCGTACTTCTCATGGTGGTGGTCTCCTAGCCTGGGGCAAGTCAGTCCTAAATGTTACTGAAGTCGACTGTGGTTCTACGGCGGAATGTTGCTGGGTGCTCGTGGCAACTGCCATCGGTAACATCTGGCAGATGCAGTGCATCCTATGCGCCTATCGTCCTCCTAACACTACTCATGTCGAACACTGTCTTAGGGGATCCTTTCATAAGATCACGGCTTTTAAACCTATTTGCGTGCTGGCCGTTGGTGACTTCAACAAGCATGGATAGCCTCTTTTCGACTACTCGGAGTCTGGGTCTTTCGCGAATCGTATCGACTCATATAGACGGTGGTACTCTTGATATGGTCTTCACCAACTCTGATACCCACTGTATTAAGGCCAAAGCTGATCCTATTGAGGCTCGTATCTCGGACCACTTGTGTGTTGTCACCACTATTCCCATCACACTGACGACGGACTCATCTCGGACCACGCGACCTGGCTGGGACTTCAGGGTAGCTGATTGGCCTAGGTTCCGTACCTATGCTTGCTGTAAGTTGAGGAGAAATCTTTTCTCAAATGGTTCTCCCGATAATGCTGTTGAGCATCTGCAAGCAGTACTCCGCGCTGGTTTACGCAACTTCGCCAAAGAGGTTCACATACCTACCTACCAAAACTCGGTGCCATGGTGGGACGAAACCTGTACAAGTGTTTTTGCCTCTCTGCTGAGAGCCTCTTCTACCGATTCTCGAGATTCGGCTTTTCAGCTCAAAGAAGCTAAGCGGTCTGCCTACTGTGACTCTGTTCGCTCTAAGCTCGTTGGTGGTCGACTTTCGTGTAAACAGTTCCATCGTCTCGCTAAAGAACTCGCGCTGAGCACCAAAGCTAAGTCTTGCGCTATTCCCCCTTTGGAACTGAGCCCTAGTGTGCTCACAACTGCGCTGGCGGAGCACTTCGAATCCAAGATGATACCCTCCCCGTGTCCGACCCCTTCAAACTTGGTGATACTATCACCCTATCAGGGTTGCTGACGCACAATTTATCACAATCTTACGTGTTGACCCTTGTGACGTCAGGAGTGTTTTTGGCGATGGCGCTGACGTTGGAGATGGCGGGCCGCCATTGACGGCTGCAAGGGGCTGGAAGATCAGCCCATGCTCGACCTCTGCCAAGCTCGCCAACGGCGCAGTAGTCAAGCTCAGTGGCACTACCGAGGTCACAGTGCACCATGATGGTCGAGACTATGAGTTACAATTCTTTGTTCTCCCTGCAAGCGGTGCCTCCACGGGCGTGGACGCCTCCACGTGCATCCTTGATGTCCGGTCCATGTGCGCATTGAAGGTCTCTCTGTGTTTCGCCGAGGTATCGGGTTCACGCCAGGTCATCGTTCGTACTCCTGTCAAACCCTCGGGTTATTCTTCGTCCCCCGACCTCGCACAGGGTGGCTATCTGAAGTACGTGGCGCTCGCAGAGGAAGACCTCCCCATCACCGACGGTGATCCACCGTTGTTTAGGAGCGCGAGCACGTGGTTTACCGCTGCGAACGAGGCACTGATGAGCTCCTGACTGTGGGTGGACCCGCTCAGGCGAGCGCGTGCGCCGGACGCGCGGCGAAGTTGGGGGAGCAATGGCGTCAGGTCAAGGCTGCCCCGGAATACTCGATCCGTCTGCGACCCCTTGCTGACAGCGAGGCCAAGGATTGCCCTGTTCAGAGTCATACTGTCAAGGTCCGATGGTTATCGTCGCCGCTGGTACGGCAGGGGCCCGTACATGACTACTCTCGAAACCTTTTCACACGTCTGACTCAGACGGTCTGAGTCTCTCTCAACAAGAATCCTATCTGGGGGAACTCGAACGCTTCTAAGAACGCGGTTGGTGGCAACCCCTCTCTATCGAGTAAAACGGCGAATAGTCCTGCCTGCCCGAAGCTATCACCTTTCCGGTGGTACAAGGCCAAAAAGTTTGTGTCGACCTACGACGTGGTATCGCAACGGCTCCGCCGAGTTCATATCCAGGAGCCAATTAAAGTGCCCACTTTTCCAAGTCCAAGTGGAGGGAAAGAAGTCCTTTCCAAACTTGGAGAAAAAACGTCTATTAAAGTGAAGCAATGTCCAAGGGGATATCTCCAAGTACTTGGATCCACGCGCAGAGTCCTGTTTCCAATCCAAGTGAACACTTCCACGCGAGCGCGGATTAAAGTGCGCGATTTCCATGTTCCGGAGGAGGGTCATTTTTCCACCAGTCGCGCGACTCCGAAGCGCAGCCCGTTTTTTCCAAGTGCACTAATAACTCGATAAACTACGAGAATATTGAACAAAAACGATCCTTCATCAACATGACCTTTACCAACATGTTACTTATAACAAACTCACCTCATTCCCTACCCTCAGTGCTCTCGTCAATCCTCTGATGATGGCCTAAGTCGGCAAGGAACTTAGCGCAAGACAGGTCGTACAATCTAGTTTGCTTGGTATGCTCAATTCTTGCGGCCTTGCGGCCTTAGTAAGTAGTTAAATGTTATTAGTCGACTCGACTAAGTCGAGTATGAGTACATTGTGTGAGTTTCGGGCATGCCGCACGCAGCGTGCGAGCGGTTGCGTTTTCCAAGCACCGAACTTTTTCCAAGCTGTGGTTCATTTTCCACATTGCTACTTTAAATTAAAGTCTTTAATTCGATGAACCTCGCCCGGGAAAACGTCTTGGAAAATTTGCCCAGAAAGTCGACCTTTCCAAGTAGCATCACTTTAATGGAGCGTGGATGGGAAAACCGACCCTTGGATGTGGAACCTGGATTTGTCGCCGTGGACTTGGAACCCGGAAAGGCTTAGCACTTTAATTGGCTCCAGGAGACTCATACGCAACCATCCTCGCGCAGGTGCGCGTTGCTCTAGCTGCTATTTCGTTCCGAGCGCGCGCGGAGCAGCTACCTCTTCTCCGTCGCCTCAGTTTTTAGTAAAAATTGAAAAACCGTGAAAACTGTTTGCACTCTCGACGCGGCCACCGCTTTCTGTGAGACTGTACGATCATATAGCGGTCATAAGGTCTCTCGGCCGTCACTTCGGGGCACGCCGACTAGTTTTCGGCCTACGCTGCGGGCCGGCTGTTCTCCGCGAAGCCCTTTCTTGCCTGATTGAAGCCGCGTTGTCAGCATGCGGGTCCAGTGAAGGTGACCTTTCACTGTTTCACTGGGAGTATGTGGACGATATGTGCCTCCTGGGTGACCCTGTGGCGGTCCGCAACCTTCAAGAGCAGATCGTTCGTCTGGGAGGACAATGGTGTTTCGAGTTCCCTGCCAAGAAATCTCACTCGTTGGACTTCTCGGCTACGGGAGAGGTCGAGGAGCTTGCGGATTTCAAGCACCTTGGGGTTAGCTTCAGGCTACTGCCCTGAGGCCAGGGATCACTGGTGCTGCGTTGCATCACTTCTTCGGACCCAGAGGTAACGGTCTTCAAAGAGAACCAAAAGGTCACCAAAAGGTCTCTCTTTCGCGCCGCCGGTGCGGCCTATGATCCACTGACTCTCCACGTCGACCGGTGCCTTGCTGCCGATTACGTGAGACGCATCTCTGGTCGATGGAAAGCTGGGTGGGACTAGGAGGTCCCGCTAAATGCTGATGAAGCGAAGACCCTTACCGCCTGTCTTCGTGTTCTGGGTGCTCCATCTTGTCCCTGTGATCATGAGACTTCTTTCGCGGCGACAATTCTGGAGGTCTCATGCGACTCGAGCCCCTTCGGCATGGGCTTCGTCGTCCATCTGGTGCATGATGATCTACACCGCACCCCTCTGGCACGAAGGGCGAGGTGCCTCCGAGGCTCCATGCTCAAATGGCACCAGAACCGGAAGGAGTTGTTCGGTCTGGCGGCCCATATTTTTGTTGATAGCCTGATCCCCGATTTCGGTGGCATCACACAGTGTGATTCACACCCCGCTTCCTCTCCGACTCTCCGACAGCCCTCTCCTGGCTCCGCGGTGGAGCCCGAGTCGGGCTGCCCGACCGAGTCGGGCCGAGTGACTTGCAAGCCCATCGAGCGCATTGCCATACCCCGTCTTTGTGATGCGATTGCGGATGTCCGCAAGGTTTGGAGAATGAAATACCATGTCGTACCAGCGTTGCTACACGTGGCAGCATCTCAAAACGCCAAGTCGGATGGACTCAGTCGGTTGACGTTTTCTTGGGGTATCCCTGAAAAATCATATTTGAAGGGCGAGGTATGGCCGGGGCTCGCCCGCCATTCGACCTGGCAGAGGACGCCACTGACCAAGAGCATGGAAAGCTATTAGGGCCTAATAATTAGGCTCAGCATCATCACCATCATCAAGCACCTCAGGTGAATCTACTGTCCTTGATCATCTAAGGGTCATCTGTTCGACGGGGGACGCCTCACAGGTTCCTCCCGATTTTCAACTCGGGCACGGTTCTCCGCCAAGAGAGAGGTTACATTCTTTACAATGGCTCTCCCCGACATCTGCCTCCGTCAGTGTGGTAAAATGTGCGCATGGTCAACCACATGTGTTGGTGACAATATGAAAACTCTGAGGAAAATTTGGAAAATCCTTGTTACTTTCTGTACACTAATCGTATATATTCTCCCAATTCATATATAAAATCCTATGATTAGCGAGGAAAATTTTGAGCCTAGCTGAGTCAAGCGAACATTTTTCGCAGCACTGGCCTCCGTTCTCAGGTTTCAACCCCTCCTGATGGACTCGGGGCGTGCCTTAATGGCACGCCCTTCATCACTTCTCCGACGTGGCCTTCCGACTCTCATCCTTTTCCCTGGCTGACGACGGCCCCCTTATGAAAAAGGTGAAGACCTCTAAGGTCAACGGCGTTGCTTCAACTCGCATTTGCTATTATGTCCCGACGGACACCTCTGAGGGGAGGCACTATGCGCATTCTCTGGTCGAGGTCTATCATAAGGAATCTGGCGGCCTGAATAGCCGTTATGTCCGTTGGTTGATATCGAGGTGTTTCTACATCCATAAGCTTTGCACTTATGTAGAATCTGTTTGTCGCGCATGTGAAGGCTGTCAGATGGGCTCCAAATTGGAGCCTCCAATCGTCGTTACTTCTCGACCGTGGATTCTGCCCGCTCTTCGCGCACTGCGGCGCGAGAGTGCTAGCACACCGTTTCTGCAGACCTCGCGGAGATGAGTTGGGACAAAAAGCGTCGCTACTCTGCGGTTCTTCTGATGACTTGCCATTACAGCGAATATTGCACTGCATCCCCTTTGAAGGATCAAAGAAGCCTCACAGTGGCCGGCGAAATGTCTCGCCTGTTTGATCTTCTAGGGTATCCCGTTCGCCTCCGGACGGACGGAGGGCCATGTTTCAAGGGTCGGCCTCTGGCTGAAATATTATCGTTCCGCTCGGTGAGTCACCGACGGTGACTCATCGAATCTCACCTCTGTATGCTGCCTTTTAGAATGGTCTGGCCGAAAGGGCGATTGCCAGCCTCAAATTTCTGGCCCGTCAGCTCGGTGATGAGAGAAGTTGGCCATCTACGCTAGGCCGAGTGCTGCATCGTCTCAATGGTAAACCTTTTCTCGACACTGGTCTGTCTCCTTTTGAGATTTTCTCCGGTCGTCCCCTCCGTCTCAGCCCTGAGAATGCTCTGGAGGAGGGCAAATTGGGTGCCAATGGTCACACTGTTCAGTCTCGCCAGGCTGTGCGTGATGAGATTGACCGCTTAGTTCAGACTGCACGCAGCAGCGTCTTGATGATGCTCGTGGGTTACGTCGCCGTGGCCCTCCTCCGGTCGGTACTGAGATCATCGTTTTTAACCTTGACACTCTGGGATGCGGAGGGAAATATGATCGCACGATCCACCCGGTGGATTCCACCGTGTCCTTGAGATTATTCGTGGCGTTGTCCTGAAGATGGTAGATACCAAGGTGCCAGAAGACCAAGTTATTCCCAGCATGATTAAGGAAACTCACTACGCTAATGTTCGTCCTTACTATCGCCCATTCGGGGGGCATGTGGTTTGATGGATGGTCGATGGTGGCCTCACGGCGTGAGGCTCACGCACAGGGTGTGCGTCACAGTGTGATTGCGTGCAACCATGTGTCAGCGTGTTTTTGCTCGGGCCGAGCAATGGCCAGTCTTTTATTCGTACAACCCAAGTCTGAGTCGTAGTAGACCCCATCCCATAAGATTTATGTCCAAGTAGTTAGTTATAGACCTTGAGACTTAATGGTATCTTCTATGAGTCGTGTTCACGAGGCGAAGCCCGGTCAAACTCTCACAGGAAAGTATCGCAACTACTCGTAATACAGTTACTGTGGGACAGTATTGTCGTCATGTGTCTCATCTTTGGCAGTCACCTAGCCCAGAAAGCACCAGGTCCATTCCAACGGGTATCCAGCTTGCCAATAGCGATCCAATATTGGTGTGATGCATCCGCCTTGGCTAAACTCCACCGTAACGGAGCACCAAATGCTCTAAGATAAGGTACAATTTAAGCTGCAAATGATAACCGACCACAAAAACTTCTCAGCCTCGTTGTGGATATGCAAACCTTCTCAACAAATAGGGAGCTCAACCATCTCCAGAATACCTTGGAGCTCCTCGAGCAGCAACGTTACCAACATACTCGCCTCGGACCGCAATAGTTCAACTATTATAGTTGGAACCCTACCTATCGGACAGGGAACAATACCTGTCTTTCGGAACAAAAAAACTTGATTTAAATCCACGTGCCAACCAAAGTAAGATTGGCAAACAGAGCCGTCTTCGAACTAACTTACTTGTAACGTCAACTAGCACACTATTACCATCATCAAAGCCGCGGTGACGTTCGTTGGTGGCCGCTAGGTGATTCACGACCGCTGAGCTGTGACTTGAGATTTTCAAAATTAGTCAATGTATGAACACCTACGATGAACCCAATCTTTCCTCCCAATTATCGTAGTAGTGTTAATGACACCTTCAACGCTTTTATTGAATCACCTCCTAAAGAACTGTCTATGTTTGGCTCTTTGATTGACACTGATGTGCGAGAAACGCGGCCTTTGAATCCTTCACCCTTATCAAGCATGATAAAAATAGGATGATAATTCTTGCCGGTTAGCTCCTTTGAAGATGGTGCTTTTGTCTCATATTGCACTGTTGTCATTTAGCAAGATGAGTAGCACTCTCTCCATAGTCATTTTCTCAAGTCGTGAATGCGTGTGATCTGTTGTAGAGGCTTTATCATTGAAGACTTGTGTTGATACGTCACGTATCATTAAGGCCCCATTAAGCCGATCACGTATCATACGGGACCCTAATGGGACGGTGAGTAGGCTCCCAAAATCGTCTGGAGTGCATGCTGAGAGAGGTCTCAAGTTCTATGTCGACCATTTGAGGATGCAGGTTGTCAGGTAAGTCTTGTCCCGACTCACGTGCGCGTCACATTCTTATCTACGGGTGCTCAAACCATGATGACTTCCCGCTGTACTCCTCGGCTAGCTTGCCTCCCAACACTGGCCCGGTCGCAGGTTCCCACCCAAAACTCTTCAACATGATTGCTCCCACTCTGCCGACTTCATCTGTAGCCATCGGACAGCCATCCTCACACAGCTGAGGATTGCACGTCAACATGCAGACAATCAGAAACAACCCGGTGGCAGGGGGTGAGCAAATTGAGTTCGGGTTTCGCAGTTGTTGTTGTTGTCACAACAACAACATCAAACGAAATACATAGGCTAGAGCATAGCTCAGAGTAACCACATTCGCGGGCGGGGGCCTCACGGACAAGTGTTCGCAGCACTCTATACTCCACAAGCTTCGTGTAGGGTAACATGCAACATGAATAGTCCCTTGTGTGGTGGAACGAGGTGTGGTTGGTGTATTAACCTAAGTTGGTTTAATGAAATGTTTATTTCTACGACAGGTCGCCCCTTCCCAGGAGAGACCCAACGAGGGCGCTCGAGCAACATCGTGTTCGTGCTGGATCCCGACGGCTACAGGATCGTGCTGAATTCAGCACGGCTTGTCATCTTGCAAGGGCATTTCTATCGAAAACTATAAGTGCTATTCCGTTGTATATCTCTTGCGTTTTACCATGGCTATTATTGATGTCTTTGAGTTCTTGAGTATTGTGCACGTGGGTACAATGAACGCTTGTAGTGGACTATACAGCTACATCATGAAACCATGCCG
>NW_003201605.1:86005-98851 GCF_000006405.1 Perkinsus marinus ATCC 50983
AGCTAGTAGACTATCGCCAGAGCGAATCCTTCTAGCTAGCGTATAGATGAGGTGTTCCTTCCTCTGCCCACAGTCATCCGCACAGATTGTGTTCAAGCATCGCAGCAGATTAAACGCAGTCTCCCTTGCAGAGTTTGATTCAGATGGTGTCAGAACCATCTATGGTTGGCCATGCCGACCCGTCCAGTTTCTTGAGCCCGAGTCCGTCGGGAACTTCCAAAGGATCCGAGGTTGATTCTGCTCCATCCCGGCCTCCGTTCCTCTCTGGAACTCGTGAACCCGAGCCTTGCTCGCCGTGCACATTATGTGGCGGTGAAGTGATAGCTCCAACGAGAGTGAGTCGGGCATCCGAATCCTCTGATTGGTATCTCTCTCCATTGTCTGAGCCATCACAATAGGCCCGTCTAGAATCTACGGCTGAGAATCCGGAATGCTCCGGAATGGTGTTAGCCTTTGGAAGGTGATAACATCTACTTTCAGCGGCGTCGAACCTTGGCTGTGATCGGAGAGAAGAAACGTAGACGGACTGATGGCACCAACCTTCTCGATGCTCTTGTATCGAATGCTCGAGCAACTTCTAACACAGTTGGAAGCTCAGCAGGATGTAGGTTCGGGACCAGGCATGTGCCTCTCCCACACGAATGCCTTCTGTCTGCGTCTCGTCACCGTTGCGCGTTGTCTCGGGTGCGAAGTTATGCTTCTGGTATTTCAGACTCGACTCCTTCTGACCCCGAGAAAATCCAGCCAGGGGAGAAGCTCAGCGAAGGAGCTCGTTGTTTCATCTGCGAGCGGGTTTATCATACCGATTGTGCAGATCTGCGGCCTACTAGTCTGGATACACGCGAGGCGCTCGGAATACGAGGTCGTCCTCGAGCCATTCGACTCCCCTCTGGACCTTGGTAGGGTTGTAGGTATATTCTACTCGTGCGGTAGATGTCGAAAGAAGAGACAGGAAGCATACCGACTCGCGACGACTGGCAACAAAAGCGTTCCCGTTGGTCCGGAATATCAAGCGCCCGAGATTCCCAAGCTCTGGTGTCAATCGTTCGGAAGGTGGAAGCGTGGGCATCCAGTCGAGCAGCCAAAATGCGTGAGTATCCGTTCTGGTGTCTTCGTGTATGGGTGTATTGAAAGACTTAGGTTTGGAACCCGAAGCTGGCTGAGGCGAACGGCCTCAGAACAGATGACATCGACGAGTTCCTGGAGAAGGCCGAGGACGTGTGGCCCACACAAGCGTTTGTTCACATTGAGAGAGGATCGCGGCGTGGCGGCAACGTTGAGGGGGAGATAGATAATGGCTCGAGGCGTTCAAGGTGAGGCGACGGGGTACATTCGGTGGGCGTCGGATGGAGCGTCCGTTCCGAACGGACCGTTCGTTTTCAGTCGCCTTCACAATCCTCTAGATTTCCCGATGGATTACCGAGCGCCGTTCTCGGTTGATGCGGCATTAGGCGTGCTACACTTAGCACAGTAAGTCGAATATGGCTAATGCTGGAAAGAAGCTGAGCCGCTTTCAGATATAACTGCGATAAGGCACTACAGCTACTGGGGTGCCCTGAGTTCTACACGCCGCCAGGTAACGAAGACGATAGAGCGCAGCGGCAAAGCATCATGACGGCCAAATTGAGCCTGCCGACCAAGCCGTACAACAACAAGTGGCGACCCAAGGATAGGCGGGGACGAATTTCATCGGTAAGGTCGTTGGAAACGGTGGTTATTCGGGCCACATTCCTCTGCCTTCGAGAGGACATTACCGTGGGGACGCGATTGTGGAACACGACATATACAGATACCGCATCCCCAAAAAACACGGCGCTTGTTGCCGCCACTTTCACCGCAGTTATCAGAAGTGAAGAACGGCGTTCGAAATGATCATAGCAATTTCTTCATCGGTAACGCACTCTTATAGTATCCACTGTTCTTCGTGTATTCCTTCGTAACCTTTCCCCATTTACCATTATTTGATCATTTCCGAGGTGTTGGGTGGTGCAGTGCCGTTCATCGAATCCGAAAGCGGAATAAGATTACTCGTCGAGTAGTACTCGAAGCTACACATGGTGTACCTGAACCAGAGTGCCACTTGGCGTATTCATTATTCACGCTAAGAGCTTTAACCCTGTACGGTTCCATTTACAGGTAGACCAGTTTTGAGTACGGTGAAACGAGTACTGACAGTACTCGTTTCAGTACACAGTACTGTACTGTGTGTCAAGGTACGTGAAAGTTGCACCTTAGGCTTGATGACGATGTGGTAGTTATTCGTTTTCAACGAAGCGCAGCTGAACTGGTCTGGCAGATCCTATAATTCCACTTCGGTTGCTTCTGCAACCTTCAGGCGCTTGTGCATGCGTGTTAGCCAATCATGTGTCTCCCGGAACGGCGCACGTTCCGTGGCGCACGGCTAAGCGACGTTCATACTATGAACTTCATAACCTTTCCGCTTCAACGCCAATTCACCGCGTTCCGAATACAAGAAGTAAAACTCCGAATGAGTTACGCAATAATCCCGCAAGAATGCATTATGAAGCGTTTGACCGTAACAGGTATGCATGAGGACGCAACATAGCTTCAATAGAGAAGCTAGGCCCGACTTGTCTCCCGCGGTTTCTGTGACCGACCCAGAGAACATCGAGTTGTGACCTTGAAGCTGTGGCCTGTGTTCTCTGGAGAGCGCAGTGAAAAGGAGAGGCGGACGGAGGGAGCGGACGCGTGCAAGCTATCGGGATTGTTTCACAAGGACACTTAAATCAAGCCGCCTCTAGTTTAGGAGCAACTTGAGGAATTACTCAAGCAAAATTGAGGAGTACTCAACTTACTTCACAACGTTACGAAATTGCTCGAGGGGCTCCTAGCGTAAGACGTCCTAAAGTATCTACTGAATCGCGGTTACAGACATGAGATGGAGTTAGGTACATCATATCATGGTATGAACGCTGGCGCGGTAAGCTTCATTACTCTTGGAACGATCGTAGTAGGTTCGTTTCCGAGGTATGAAATCTTTATCTTTGTTCGTGGCTCTGCCGCCGCTTCTGTTGCTTGGATGCGACTCATAATCGATATTATCGATTCCATAACATGAGGCGGGGAAAGTTGTAGAGAACTCTTCCGCAATTTCTTCGTGAATATGTATGATCAGCTATGCAGAGACGTGCAATAGTGCACAAAGGGTAGGAGCAGCAACAGCTCCCTTCCCTCGTTGGTAACGAATAAGAACTACATGGGAAATCTCCGCTAATCACGATATTGACTAGAGTCAAACCACACTCCGCTAAGTGAAAATATACTTCTAATGACGCACATCACTAAGTCACTAAAAATAACTGCGAACGTAGCTCTCATGAAAAGCACTCCCGATACCATCCACTGGAACATCTGTGGCACCGAAGCTGAGATTGGCACAGATTCGGTGCCAATCTCAACTTCTGCTGTTCAAAAGAGCTAGTATTGTCTCCTCGCAATTTTATACTGATGTTCTGCAACCATAATATTCGAATACGGAATAAAGTACCCGCTTGGCTAGGGCCAACTCTACCTAGATCGAACTTTAGGAATACTAAAATTTCGCTTCGAGTACGCATGTAGTGGAAATTCCACTGCGGAATGCCTCTCGTAGATACTGCATGAAAGTCATGCATGAAAACTTAGCGCACCTCGAGTATTTCTGAACTCAAAGCGCCTTCAAGTGTTCAAGACCGTGAAAGCCTCCGACACTTCTAGATAATCAAAGGTTTTCAGAGACATATTGGAGGTAACCCTGGCTAGTCTAGGCCTTACCATCGAGCTGATTTGCGAACACTGCAGTGCGGCACACGGGTATCTCGCTCTCTATTGAGAAAGGAAATCCAAGACCGAGAAACTGACGATTGGAAAGCGGAAGCAAAGACGTGCAGTGCCCGGCCATGGCATGTCCCCACCCGTTCACGCAGGGTCAAGTATCCCAGAAACATTTGAGGCCAGTCGTTTATCTTCGACAATGCTCCATATACTTTCTACACTACTGCTCGGTCTTGAGCCGAGCTGATTCAATTAGGATCAAATTTCCCGGGTTTTCGAAGCCGTAATGTGCTGCCAATTTCGACCACCACCTTGGTGGAAAATGTGACCAAAAAATTTTCTCGAGAATTTGATCCATGCAATTTGAGCAATATAAGCCTCGGAAAAAGCTATATACGAACGTTCAGCTCCATTTGAGCTCTAGGTGAAAATTTATACCCGTGGCACTAAACTGGCTCTTTAGATCTTGTGTTCATTCTACTGATATTCTGGTATTCTTCATGCTCTCGTAGAATCCACCAAGTTTGTAACCTGCTCAAACGTAACATGGCGAATGAGCAATAGAGTGAGAACCTTTGGCGAGCAGCATAACCACTTCGTCGCGAGCTAAGGAATCTCTCCCATCCGGCGCCACCGCGGAGGATGAAGACCAACGTTAGTGCACTAAGTCGTACCTTTCTTGGAAGGGGAAGCATCGGATAATCTCGAGTAAATAAAACGACTCAATGAAATGTGTTCCTGTTGCCACTTCACGCCATCTGGTTGAAACAACACTCACTCACAACTCACGCCTTCGGTGGTATCGACCTTGTAATCAGCGTCACACATCCCCTCAGAGTGTTCATGGTACTTCTCTCGATCAACCTGTTGAGATCAGTCTTGGCGTGGACGTTCACAACACGAATGCTCGTTTGCCGAGCACCGGTCTTCGGCGATCTTATCACACTCCCTACCTCTTGAGGGAACTGTGACCCGTGACGTCTCAACAGTCGCAGAGGGAGGGAGAAACACGCAACCGACTCCGGAAAGAAGAGCCACAGCAGAGTGTACATTGGAGACTCTGGCCTGTACCCACGGAACTGATGAACTTGCTAGTCACAATGATCCAACCACCATGACCAGTAGAATACATAAGAGGCTGCTCGTCGTGAGCATATCCAGAACAATGAGAAACACAAGTCTGAGTGAGCCTTCCTAAATTCACCCTGAATCCAGCACGCCACACCCATTGCTGAGGTCTCACACACTGTACAATGTGATGCTATACCCTGAAAGCTGACATTGAGTTGAACTCTCAGTGACACATACTATCAACACAAAACGCCTCGAATTACCAGCCGAGTACAAAGCCTTCGAAGTGTAGTACGCAGCAATCGTTATTGTGATGATCGCTACTCGCAGCTTAGTCATCAGCATGGACACCACCACGACCAGAGGTCTTGGTGTGCTGGCCACGGACTCTGATGCCCCAGTAGTGACGGAGACCTCTGTGGAGACGCATCTTCTTCATACGCTCCAAATCCTCACGCTTGGAAGCATCCAAAAGATTGGAGTACTTCTGAGAGTAAGTACCATCGACGGGATCGTGCTGTCTGTTGAGGAACCACTGGGGGATACGGAACTGTTGAGGGTTGGAGATGACCTGAGCAGCACGGAGGTGGGGACGGAACTCATCCGAGCTGCTAGTGTAACTGACCTGAACGATCTTCTGGATCTCCTCCTGAGTGAGCTCGCCAGCACGCTTGTTGGTGTCGACCTCACACTTCTTGCAGATGAGAGTGGCGAAACGACGGCCAATACCCTAAGTGAAGACAACAATTATTGCAACATAACGATTGAATCGAACGAAATGAGGGTAAACATAAACATCAACACTAACGGTGTTACGAATAGAGTCGAACCAGAAACAGAGGGTTGTATTATCCTATCCCGAGTAGCACCTTGATAGCGGTCAAAGCGTAAGCAACCTTGACACGTCCATCGACGTTAGTGTTGCAAATACGCTGGATATGCTGGAAGTCGCCCTGGTTGATAGGGAGAGACATCTTCGACTGGCTGTGACTACGGAGACCACCGTACTACGGCCATAGTATAGCTCCCACCACTCAAATCGATTAGTATGGCGAGCGAAAAGCGCACTTTCGTAGTCTCCCACGTGTCGTTGGACGTAACCTGAAACTCTTTCGTGCCTATTGCTAACAGAGCCAGTAGCAACCATTCTATCTTCAGTATCGATCAATGCAATCTTTCCGATATATATGATATCGTTCGTGCCGCGAGCCAGTATGACCTTACCTGATTTCGAGTGTGAGAAGTGTTGTCATGTCGAGGTGTCTTGTTTGAGTAAGAGTTCCTAACATAGATGTGAAGTGTGCGATAGATGTACTGTTATTCTTCGTTGTTGAAGCCGGCTAGAGATTTTCCCGGGAACCTCTGAGCATTACCGTCACCGGTTTATAACGCATCCAAGTTCTCTCATATACACTTCTCGTTAAGGAAATTCCACTTCGTTAAGCTATCTCGATATCTTCCCCGAGTTCATTCAGACTGAACAGTTACCAGTCATTAATATTCATAGACAAAAATGGTGTCATCCAGCATGGCTTTCGATTCGAGATGAGTTACGCCATTGAAACGGCACAGAATAGTGTTTTTCTCTCTCTCGCAGCCGTCATACGGCCAGGCGACTCCAAAACCACAAGTGGCAAGCTCACGTGGGGCGGAGTAATAACTGCATGACTTTCGCGGATTGTGAATCTTCATAGCCTAGCAAATGTGGACTCCACAGCAAAGTTTCTGGTAGCGGTGTCGTAGCGCAAACAAAGAGATAGCGCTGGCACCGACTATAACTGAATAGGTATAGCCGTTCAACGACTCCTTTGAACCAAAATTGGGATTTCAACTTGGTAGATTTCATTTTTCAAACTGATTTGGAAGTTTCCCATACTTTTTTCATTTGATTCAAAGTAGGGCGAACCAAACCACGAAAGGAAGGTCGATGTGGCCCTATATGCCTCGTATAATATGATGCGGCTAGATGTTCTCCATTAATCGTATTAGCAGCTCATACCAAAATACTTATGCTCGCCTGCAAAAACAGGAGTGGTTCACGGCTAAGGACACTTAAGCTTCCTCCATCTTTTCAGTCGATATTGGTTTTGTTTTTGTAGCAGTGTAATGGGAGTGCCTCGTTTCTACCGTTGGCTCTCTGAACGTTATCCTCTTATTAATGAGGTCATCGAGCCAGAGCAAATACCAGAGTTTGACTGCTTGTACTGCTGTTGTCGATCTTTGTAAGACCCATGAGCTCATCGTGTGGTAGATACCTCGATATGAATGGTATCATACACCATTGTTCGCATGGTGACACGCCAGATGTGGCCAAACCTGAAGATGAAGTGTGGATGGATATTTTCAAGTAATTATGAAAGTACTCGTATACTCTATACTTGTCATTTTTTACAAGTGTCGCGCGCAAGGCAAGATCCGGTATGAAAATCACCAAGAATAGATTTGGACAATTTTCTGATCATCGTTGTCTCACAAGGCAAACAGTGGTATTTCTAGATCGATGTATGTACGGAGTATATAACAAATATGCATACTACACGTTGACATGTTTTGATATCTACTCCTATCGAAAATGCTTTTTTCGCATTCGTTTTAGGGATATATAAATAGTAGTATAAAGGTGAATTTGTATATACTTATCATGTTGTATGACCCATGGTATGAATCTACCATCACTTTGGTAGGTACATTAGTGATCTGTTCACACACATAAAGCCTAAGAAACTGCTCTATATGGCTGTCGACGGTGTGGCACCAAGGGCTAAGATGAATCAACAACGTAGTCTTCAGTGACAGACGGATGCGCCACTTTAGAGGCGTTATCGGGTCAGGATCTCGTCGTTTTCGTACCGCGCTGGATGCAGTAGAAGCTACTGAAAGAGCTGTTAAAAACGGCGATCATCCGAAGTCTATAGGTAGTGAGATGGCAAGGGTGGTTAGTAATGTAGGGTGGCAGTGGTGCTCGGGAATTGTACAGTACAATGTAGTTCCGCTCGTTGTACGTGAAGTGGGGTGAAAAACGCGATATTCGCGGTGATATGCAGTAGTCGTGAAATATACTTTTTACTAGTGTTTTTCATATCACTAGGGTGAGACAAAAGGTACAGAGCATATCGTGCATTATTAACTTCTGGCAACGGGATGAGCTACGGTGTTTTCACACGGCTTGTTAGTCTTGTATGGGCCGGTTTTGGTGTCAGCTGTATGGAAAAAAATAGTCTTCTTTGAGTTAATACCGTCCATCCGGCACATCATCCTTGTATAAGGCCACTTCATCTTGCTATTACTACTGACAGATACGTTCTTCGACAGCAATTCAATCACACCCGGTACAGCCTTCATGGAAAGGCTCACTGTACAGCTCAGGTGTGTTTGCATCCTTCCAATTGTAACGGCCATCGTCCTCTTGTAGATTTTTCGCTCAGAAGATGATCAGTGAGAACCCTTTATGGCAGGGAGTAGAAGTGGTCGTCTCGGGCCCAAATGTAATACTACGAATCTCGACGGCTGTAGTAGTAGTAGTAGTAGTAGTAGTAGTAGTAGTAGTAGTAGTAGTAGTAGTAGTAGTAGTAGTAGTAGTAGTAGTAGTAGTAGTAGTAGTAGTACTAGTAGTACTAGTAGTAGTAGTAGAAGTAGTAGTAGTAGTAGTAGTAGTAGTAGTAGTAGTAGTAGTAGTAGTACTAGTAGTACTAGTAGTACTAGTAGTACTAGTAGTACTAGTAGTAGTAGTAGTAGTAGTAGTAGTAGTAGTAGAAGTAGTAGTAGTACTAGTAGTACTAGTAGTACTAGTAGTACTAGTAGTAGTAGTAGTAGTAGTAGTAGTAGTAGTAGTAGTAGTCGCTCTAGGTACCTGGTGAGGGTGAACATAAGATAATGGATTACATTAGAGCAACGAAGTCCCAGCCAGACTACGATCCTAATACGCGGCACTGTGTGTAATAACCCCATCGTGGCTCTCGTGTTCTCTATTATAGTATATAAGGTACGGTCTGGATGCCGACCTGATCATGCTCAGTCTGGCGACACATGAGCCCTATGTAAGTACTTGGATTAGCGTGTGGTGTGGTATGTGGTGATGGCAGGTGGCATTATTGCGGGAGGAAGTGATCTTCGGTCCGGAGAAAACGGATGCTCGAGCGTTGGTCAGACCCGATCGGCTACAACTACTGCATATCTATGTAGGTTAGTGTTGGAATATACATCCGCTTTACTCAGCTCGGTTCGGGAGTTTCCTCACTTATTATGGGAGTTTATATACGGATTAGGTTGGAAGTATTTTACAGGAACTAACGAGAATTTCCTTGAAATTCTCTTCGTATTGTCATCGATACATGTAGTTGACCATGTGCATATTTCCCCGCACTGCGCGGAATAATGGCAGAATGAGCACGGCTGTGATACAGTGTGGAGTTATATGCTATCATTTACAATTTGGTCACAAGCAGAAGAGTTTGTTTCACGACTCGTTTGCTCGAGTGGTGAAATTGGTGCGGATGGAAAACCTCAGATTTTCTAGTCGATTCGTTACAGGTTTTGAGAGAGTATCTCGCACTGGAGTTCGGCGAGGAAGATCTCGAGCGAGTCATTGATGATTTCGTGCTCTTCTGTATGTTGGTTGGCAACGACTTCCTGCCACATCTACCCTATACTGGCGTCGGGGACGGCGGCCTTGAACGCCTATTCAGTGCATATAAAGAGTAAGTATTATGAAAATTTTTTGCCGACAGTTGGGCACATGCAATACAACTATATGAGAAATCATGTTGGAAATTTTAGCTCCAAAGTCGTTGTGTAGAAGAGTCACCACCGCACACGTTTTTCCCGATTTCATAGTACAAATAATACTAAACAAATATATTATATTTTTATCGCTATTATAACATAATTATAATATTAATGGAGTTTCACCCGTTTTACGTGAAGTGGCGCAAAGCTCGGTGAAAAACGCGATATTCACACTATGCAGTAGTCGTGAAATATGTTTTTCACTAGTGTTTTTCATATCACTAGGGTGAAACTTCAATTTAAAATATCCCTTGTAATATACCTTCATAGATAGATAGGATATGACTCGTAATGTATGCGTGTTGTATGGGTCAATCGTCTTTACAATTTTTGAATTTCCCGATACCGCCAGTTCGAGAATCTTGGAAATGTCTTGTTGTTTTCAAATAGTTGACATAATAATAATAACAAATAGTTATTGCGAATGATATAATAACGTAATAATATATCTTCTCTATCGGGAGTAGATATAAATACAGTGCGTGTCAATTTAATATGCAAATGTGTGTTATTTTGTAGGACAAATGATAGTGAACAAGTTGTCGCTATCATCACAGTCCCAAACGGGTACTCTCATCACATCACATGTTCATAGCCGTCGTTACATTGTATATGCGATATAGTTTCGAATCGATTCTCATTGATTTGCATATCAAATTGCCACTTACTGTACATGTCAACGTATGGCTGGTATGAGTACTATCCATATCCTAGGGTGCGTGTTAAGGGGGGGGGGGGGGCAATAAATGGGTGTTGTAATCACAGTGCTTGCCTTGGCCGGACTGTGATTCTGAGATTGATAATATTCACTATAATTGATCTCAGTACCAGCTTTGGCTGTACGCCCAACAAAAGTAATTGAATAATAAGACAACGAAAAATAATAGAACTAATTCGGTTGCTCCACTGCCACCAAAGGGTCGGATGATGTGAAGTGATCACTGTTGTGTTTTCGTTAGGTACCGCGAGAAGCAGATATCTAGTGCTGATCCGTGGCTGGTCGAGCATGGGGGTGGTATCAACTGGGCTAACTTCCTACAGTACCTCACTGTCTACAGCTCTAGCGAAGAGAAATTCTTAGCGGATGAGGTGTCCAAAGGTCATTGGCAAATCGGAAGTGAGCGAGAGAGAATATTATTTTCTCCATACCACACCTTTTTCAATTCAGAGCGCCGTCGTTGTGGAGGTAACGGACGTGGAGGCTCGCATATGAGCTATGAGTATCAACTTAAGACTGGTTTCGGATACCCCAGTAAGTCTTGTATCATTAATCGCGTCGGTCTCGACTTAGTCGTTTCTCAGAATCTCCAGAGGAAGCACGGCTTCAGTTTTATAAAGTGAAGGGTGAATGTGATGATAAGGCGGAGGTAGACGAACTGGTCAGAGACTATTTGGAAGGCTTGCAGTGGTCGTAAGTAGTGCCCTCTTGGCTGGTCGAAGAGGCTCACGTTGGTGTGGTATGACTTTGTCGTAGATATTCGTATTATTACCGCGGGCCTCCCTCGTGGCACTGGTATTATCGCCATCATTATGCCCCCTTTGTGTGCACTATGGTCAATGACTTTGACGATTTCGTCACGGCTGGAGGGCAGATCAAGTTTGACGGTGGTGGACCGGTGACGCCATTTCAACAGCTTATGACTGTAAGAATCAGTGGGGGGAAAATATGTAAATTCTGAGAAAATTTCGGGATATTGTCGTTGGTTTTTGTACACTTCTAACCGAGATCGTGTACGAAAGTTTATGATGTAGTGAGGAAATCTACGATCTCAGTTGAGGAGAGAAAACACATATTCTCACACTGGTAAGCGGTTCCTTCGCATAGATCATCAGTTTCACATTAGCATGTGAAATTGGGATTCAAAGTCGACTATGTTGTATTGGTTTTACACTGTATCTGCGTACACTAGTTTACAAATTTGCATTTCACAGTAGCTCACCCTGGATTTGAAAGTATCGTTGCCTTAGATATCATCGCTTAAAGTTAGCGTATTTTGATGAACAACGTGAACGGCTTTGTACGGTGTCATTTCAGGTGCTTCCTGCCTCGTCGGGTCAGAGGTTGCTACCCAAGATCTTTGCCAAGCTCTTCACATCATCTTCATCACCAGTGAAGCAATACTATCCTGAGCGATTCGATATAGATATTGATGGCGTCAAGGTCCCTTGGGGAGGTACTCAACTACTGGTTAGTCTCGAATACATTCCCAGTTGCTTTTTTTCGGATACTTTTTCTGTTTTTCCGTTGGTTTCAGTAGCTCGAATATGTTACGAATGAGTCTATGAGAAATTCTGTTGATCGGTGAAAGTCTTAGTGGATGCTAGGAGTGTTATGATATGGGCAGTATGGTTCGGAATAGAAGTGGTTCAGCAGCAGTGTAGGAGAATATGCACATGGTCAACCACATGTGTTAGTGATAATATGAATTTTATGAGGAAAGTTGGAGATATTCGAAATTAGAATATCTCCAATCTCCCTAGAATTCCAATTAGCATTTCTAATACAGTTTCTGTACACTTCTACTCGAAAACGTATGTAAACTTTTATTATTGAAAAAGCTCCTCAGCTCAGCTGAGGAAAGCGAACATGTACCCCAACACTGTTGACGTCGTCAGGTACGACATTGATCAATTTCGTTGACGAAGATGTGCTGTTTGACGCAATGAATGCTGCTATTGCTGAGTCGGAAAGGACGGGGCAGGACGCCTTAACGGAGGCTGAAAAGGAGAGGAATGTTAATGGTAATAGGAAGGGAGTGAGCTCTCTCGTGGGGAATACGATGTTGTGATAGTATTATTTGTCTTTCAGGGGGTGCTCATGTGTATCGATATGATCCTTCGGTGAAGCCAGTGACGGTCCAGTCTACTGTGCCGAGGTACTTGCAGGACTTGACAGGGGTTACGGTGGATGTGAAGCCCTTCCGTCATCCGTCTCTGCCAGAAGGGATGGAGTACTTCCCTCATTGGGTGTTGCCACAATGCGACTTGCATAAATACAAGTGAGTGCTGATCGATATGCCTCAATCGTAAACGTTTGTATTTTGTCAGGGACAGTTGGCCTTCCCTTCACACTAAGGCGGTGATGCCTCAATATGCAGTGGGAGTGAAGGTGTTTAATTTCGCCAGTCAACGACAGTCGATGTTCCTCGCTGTGGAGGAGTCCTACGACGAACTGATGGTCGCATGCAAAGAAATGATGGAGGCTTATACTGTTCA
>NW_003201605.1:98951-132386 GCF_000006405.1 Perkinsus marinus ATCC 50983
CTGTGAAAGACTAGGGCGTTTCTTTAGAGCATTGTTAATTGTTGTATAGGAAGAATTGTGTGATCAGATTGACTATCCGTGCGTTCATAAAGGGCGAGTGGTCGCGGTACGGTATATGAGGCCGGACGGTCAGGTGGTGAGGGTGACGAAAGAAGGGGAAAAGTTGGTGAATTCTCGGGCTTTCTTTACGGACGTTGAAGATGAGTTGGATTATCGCGAGCGTCATGGGCTGCGTTTTGAGTTTCACTCTGAATATTACAAGGAAACGCCCAACGAGTTGGCAAATGTACAGCCGATTTTGGAGATTCGTAGAGTCCTGGCCCATCGCACTGAGCGGTCGGGGAAGAGGATTTATGAGTTTTCACCAAAAACTGAGCTGAGACTGGCAGCATTATGTAGAGTTTTGGAGCCGTGTCCGGTACGAGTGGAAGAAGCCAAGACGGGCCCGCAACTGGTGGTGGGCGAACGAGTGATCTGTTGTGATATGAGAAGTGTTTTTGGAGGGTGTGTCGGTACGGTAGTGAGTGTTAACAATGGGGGTGTTGTGGTTGATACGGAACAACCTTCTGGACGGAGTGCTTCCGAGGTGGATTTTGTTGCGAGCAAATTCGTAGGTGGTAAACATAAGGTGGTTTGGTATAGTCCGGAAGTAGCAGCTAGCAGGGCTGGTCTGACGGTAGATCTATGGTGGATGATTGTGGGCAGTATCACGGCGAAGCTCGGCAGGGAACGGGTCCAGGTAGGCTTTGGGCATCTCCCGTACGTTATTCTATTCTACTCGATATCATATCTGGAGTGTCGAGTCATCCGGTCATTTGTACGGTAACGATTCCGTAAAATAGCATATGTGCATTACGTATAAGTCGTTTATGTGATAGCTTTGATGGGAATGGAAAAAGATACTGTTGACTGTATAGAAACGCTCATCGAGAGATGCCTATCGGGAAGAAATGTGTTAGTATTCGAGTCGATATTATACTTGGAGTGCCAAGTTGTTCAGTTGTTTGTACGGTAACGATTTCGTCATAAAGCGTATGGGCGTTACCTATGGCTGGTTAATGTGATAGCCTTCATGTTGAGTGTATTGAGAGAATGTGTTGCCATCGTTCAGGTCGGCATGGAGTTGTTCCATTCGACGCGTTTCGAAGTGTCTCCAGGGAAGTCGTCATGGAGGATGTTAGTCATACCCAACTACACTCGTTACAGTCATAATCCTGTTACTCGGCAAGAGCGTTGGTCCTTCAGTAACTATGCTGTACAAGCTGTTGAAGTAGTGGGAGGCATTCTCATCAACACTACGATGGGTTTTCACTTCAGGATTATATGGAAGCTTTTCCCAGTGTATTCGATGGTCTTTGTGACCTGGATCATTTCGACCCGAAGTTAGCACTATCGGCGAAGCGATTGTTGGATACTGATACTGACGATTATGAATATGAGCTTGCCAAGTTGAAGAAGTGGTTGAGCGAACAGGTGAGGAAGGAGGGTGATGTTGGCAGAGAGGAGTCTTTGTTGTGGGACAGGAGTTCCGTCGGCTGCCTTTGGTATCTTCGGCGTATACCGCACTACCGCGAACTGGTGTACGATCCTTGGAGGTCTATCTGAATCGGGGAGTGGAAGAAAATCCGACCCCGCCTCGCATCACTGTGACACCGGAGCAGCTAGCACCAGTTGAGAACGCCAAGTTTGTAAGCAAGGCCTGTCAAGAACGACCGAGAGTCGGCAACAGAGGTAGGTCTCGTGATGGTCGGTACTGAGTAACGCTGATGTGATATCCTCAGCTGTCTATGTTGGGTCTGATAAGCCTGTCCCTGTTGGTGCTAGATGTGTAGTCACATCTGTTTATGGTCGACCTGGTCAGGACATGAAGGTTGAGCTACTCTTTGACCGCTGTACTTTCGGCTGTGATACAGCTTTTGGGAGGTAGGAGGAACCTTATTGTTACCCGATCTGGTATTACTAGAGCAGGTGCAGCCCAATGCGGGGTCTAGTGGTGTCGCCTTCCGATATACTTGTGCTTCCTGTTTATCCGACATCACCTCTTATACCGCATCCACCTCCTTCTGGGAACACCTACTCGTCGCCACCGAAAGAAGTTACCCTCGACGAGTCCCCGCCTATGAACGGCACTGGAATGAGCCGTAAAGAGAGGAGCAAGCGCAAGGTTAGGAAAGGTGAGAATTATTCATCATGGAGGTTGCTGCTATACTTATGTTCTATCAGCCCCCACTGTGACATATGCATCTAGGCATCCTGACACGACGATATTAAGCCACGAGCTTCGTCATATGCTGGGCATATCACCCAACAACAACAAGCAGCAGTCCTAGTCTGCTTGCCTGTTCAATCGTATCTTATGACGTTGTAGTTGTTCTCGTATACTGTACTTTATGTTCTGCAGCGGTGCATTACTCGTGTATAGTACTCGGTACTCGTGATAGTTCCATTTTCGGTTGAATCATTGCGTGGTGAGATATCTCTGTTTCTCCACGGTGCGTTATGGAAGTTTCGAGTGGTGAATGAAGAGTGAGTGAAACTATCGTCGTAATTAAGTTCTAGACGACCTGGAACAGCTTGCATAAAGCGCGATTAGCGATGGGCCTGAAAATTTTGTCCAACCAAAGAACAACACCAGAATCAGCACTCGTGGATACTTCGCCATATAGATGGGCGGGTTTGTGTTACGGACGGTTATGGCTGGTGATAACGCTCACAGAAGTAAGCCCGTAATGTAAAGAACGGATCACGCGACCAGACTTCATGAGTCATGAAGTCATAGTACCAGTCATGAATCATGTCAGGAACTATGAGGAGTTCAGGAGCTTCCCTCTCACTCTGAGGACTCCTCACGCTTTTTAGAGAGTACTACTAGCCTGATGCTGTTGAGGACCTTAGCTCGCTACCTTGATGCTTAGCATCTTGATTTGTGTGTTTCTGGCATGCATGACTGATGTTCCGGTAGTTGTACCTCAATGAACGTTTCTGATGTGTACACGAGTCGGTCTTCAGTTTTGTCAGTTGGGCATTGGAGGTAAAGATCGTCAATCACTCCCGTAGCGTAAAATCGGAGTTCACGCGTTTCCCAGACGTGATGTGATCAGATCACATCACGTCTGGGAAAAGTTTTTCCCACGGATTCCGTGGGAAAAAGTCACGCTGCGCAGCTACGCTTTAGATGAGATGTATAGTCTCTGATCTTTCTGACCTCTATACCTTCATACGTTACTGGAGCCAAAATGGACCTCAACGGCACGATGTAATCATTAGTTGAAACTTAAAGTTCAAGGGTCAGCCTCGTATGCATGCTGCACAGTAACATAGTCCCGAGCTACTGTTCACGCTATTACGGCAGTGAAGCCACGCGCCCATGTCTCTCCCATCTATAGGTTTGTTCATCGCATTCCTACGGGATTCTCGAGGTGGTAGATTTTTGACAGCTTACTGTCTCACATTCATGCCTAGATTAGCTCATTACTCACCCTCCGCAGTTGATCAAATCATATGGTGACTGCCAACAGCTTCTCAAGTGAGACTCTCCCAATCCAGACTAAGCTCTTCATTAACAACGAGTATGTCTCGGCTAAGTCTGGCAAGACTCTCACATCTATCAATCCCGTGGATGGTACGCCCATCGAGAAATTCGAGGTTGCCGGTCCAGAAGATATTGACATCGCGGTGAAGGCGGCGAGGAAGGCGTTCGAGACGTGGAAAGACTCTGATGGGTCCTTTCGCAGGGACTGCCTCTACAAGCTTGCCGAGCTCATTCAGCTGCACGAAGACCGTCTCGCTGAGCTCGAGAGTCTAGACAATGGGAAGCCTATTGTGATAGCGAAGGCAATTGACATCAAGCTTTGTCAGAAAATATACAAATATTATGCTGGCTGGGCCGACAAAGTATTGGGGAGTGTCGTACCAGTTGACGGTTCCAATATGTCTCTTACCGTTAAAGAACCCATTGGCGTGGTTGGGCAGATCATTCCTTGGAACTTCCCTCTGGTCATGCAATCAATGAAGTTGGCTCCAGCCCTCGCTGCTGGATGTAGGTGTTCAGCGTGTTTATCGCTGCCAATGTTGTTGAATAGTTCTGATGTGTCGTAGGTACAGTTGTGATGAAGTTATCCGAGAAGACACCCCTCACTGGGCTTCTTTTCGGCCAGCTTATCAACAAGGCTGGATTCCCTCCTGGAGTAGTCAATATCGTCAATGGTGGTCCTGATGTTGGTAAGCACTATAGTTGCTTCTGTGTACCAATCCCAATTCGTGATGGAGATCCTGGCACGCCACATGGATGTTGACAAGGTTGCATTCACCGGTAGCAGTGTTACAGGCCCTAAGATCATCAAGGCCAGTGCCGAGTCAAATCTCAAGAAGGTACACATTCTACTACCGTCACGACACCTGAGCTCTCTTCAGGTTACTCTCGAACTGGGGGGAAAGTCCCCTATGATCGTGTGCGATGACGCCGACTTAGATCAGGCCCTAGCGGCGGCTGATATAGGATTGTTCATCAATCATGGCCAGTGTTGCTGCGTCGCTAGCCGTAAGCAGTCCTATTTTCAAATTTTGATGTCAAGCCTGTGTTGGGCTGTGGTATTCAGGTATCTACGTTCAGCGTGGTGTATATGATGAATTCGTGAAGAAGGCCGTGCAACGCGCTAAGAACAAGAGAGTCGGGGACCCGCGTGACCGAAATTGCGACCAAGGACCGCAGGTAACTACCGATACCGAACTCGACGATGTTGTTTCTTCTCGCCGTTCCTAGGTTGACAAGATTCAGTTCGAGCGAGTTATGTCCTACATCAAGTCAGGCGTCGAGGAGGGCGCTGAACTTCTCTGTGGAGGGAAGCGTTTGGGAGATAAGGGGTAGGTCTTGGGGGACGACGAAAATTCATTCGAGATAGTTGGGGGAGGGAATCGCCCCATCAGTGTGCCTGTGGTAATGGAATATACCTATCAGGTGCTTCATCGAGCCAACAGTGTTCGGCAACGTGAAAGATCATATGAGGATATCTAGAGAGGAGATTTTCGGGCCAGTTATGCAGATCGCCCCATTCGACGTAAGCTGAGCGAGACCGCCCTGTTCAAATTGCCGCCTTTATTCAGACCATGGAAGAGGTCGTCAGGAGAGCTAATGATACTCCATTTGGTCTGACTGCGGGTATATGCACTCGCAACATCGGTAAGGCTACCAGAATTGCCAAGGAGCTCAAGGCGGGTGAGTGTCGAACTTGGTGTCTGTTCTGAGTGAGATGTTGGTGGTAATGATGTCAGGTACAGTATGGGTCAATTGTTACCTTAACCTCGATGCAGCAGCAGCCTTCGGTGGTTATAAACTGTCAGGATGGGGACGTGAAAATGTGGGATATCAAGCCCTCGAAAGCTCCTCGCACAGATTTCTCTTTCAGGGAGCGGAGGGTCTTGAGAATTATCTCGAGACTAAGTCAATCATGTGGCCCGTTGACGAAACCATTATTTGATTTCAGAATTTTCTCGTTAACGACGATTTTCCTACCAGTTATGTCTTCCGACACTCGTCTTTTCTCACATCTAAAACGGTTTCAGAATTGCCTATACTCGTTTGGTTCACCCGAGTAAAGCTGAGGACCTCAGCCTGAGGTTCTCAGGAATGGGAAACAGACTCTAGACCTCGTTGTTCACGATACTTGTTGATCGTAAATCAACTCATACGAATTCTCCTGTCGAACTGAACTACTTGATCGCTTCGTCGATCCAGTCTATCCTCTCACACATTCGCAATCACTCGAGCATACGCTACCAGACCGCAAGGCCGAATGCAACTGTAACGTTATACACGTGATGAGACTTAGGACGCCACAGCGCTGCCACAATACGTGAATGCTCGTTGAAATATCTATATGTGGCGTGACGCCACTGGCGTCGGATGAATAACGGCAACTGTCAGGAACACTCAGCGCCGCTATTTTTCATGAGAGAAACAGCTATACGTGACACGCATTTTTGGGCGTGCGCTTTTCTCATTTCCCGATAGCAGTTGTTGGTGACCAACACGGCGATGGTTTTCCTCAGGTACTTCTAATGCACTTCTATCATGGTCTTTGCTAGTCTCCAATGTTGAGTTTTCGCCTCGGTGAGTTCAGTGACTTCGACGTTCTCCCCGTTACTCCGTAGGTGCACATATAATGTCTGTCAAACGTCCGTCATCAGACATCAGTGGCAACAACAACAACATAAGAGCTCCGACTTTTCCCGAGGGCTCTAACACGACAGCCTCCGATTGGATTACCCCCAGGCAGGCTCAGAAGCTCCGTCGTGTGGCTAGTCTAACGCCTCATGTTAAACTCCAGCATCAGAATCAGAAGGCTATCAGCGTCCACGATGTGCAGAATTTCCTGCTCTGGGCTACTGGCTCTGAGGCGGGGGTTATGCCTCGTTGGTGTGTATTGGAGAATATGCACACTGTGAAGAATATTACGGTGGTTATGACGCCGTATTTCGACATTTCTTCCTTACTAGAGGCCGCTGGGAAGACCGCGGGAGGCAGCAGTGATTATCCGTTTTTGGGGTATGCGCTTCGAAAGTGCATGCGAGCCGGGTCGTGGCGGCCTCCCAGTGGGAAGCCTCCGCCTAGTTTAGAGAAGGTTTGTCCGGTGCTCAAGCATTTCTTGCAGCTGATGGTTGCCAAGAGCAAGATACCGCAAAAGCTGCGCCCCAAGACTGCCCACTCTAACGAGAAACCAGTGTTGATCCCTATTGCGGATTTCCTGATGACTACTGCCAACATGATCGCCAACGAGTTCCCAGTACACAGTGTAAGCGGAGTCCCTCCCGAAGGATACGTAGAGTGTCAAACGTCATTGGGGGAGCACAAGAGACCGCCCATACCTGCCAGTGCAGGCGAGGGTGTTCCTGCCTTTGTGTTCAACGACAAGGACTACAAGAATCTACTGGCCATCGACTGTGAGATGGTTGATACGGCTGATGGTCTGGAGCTAGCTCGCTTAAGTGCCGTTGACTCGGGGGCCAAGACTCTTCTGGACATGTACGTGAAGCCAGCTAAGCCTGTACTGGACTACAAGACGGAGTTCTCGGGGATAACGCGGGAGTCTCTTGTCGGTGTCACGGCTACTCTCAAGGACGCTCAGAAGGCCTTGATGGATTTGATGGACTCGGATACCATATTGGTTGGTCATGGTCTCGAGAACGATCTCAAAACTCTTAAGATGGTCCATAGGCGTATTATCGACACCTCTGACTTGTATCCTCATCCTGCTGGCCCCCCTAGAAAATCAGCACTCAGCTATCTGGTCCGGAAGGTTCTCAAGTCTAAGATGTCTCGGGAGTCAACTGGTGTGCATGATTCTACTGAAGATGCTTTACAGGCTATGAGGCTTTCTATTCTCAAATTCGCCAAGGGGCCGTACTGGCACCCTGACGATGAGGATAAGTATGGTCTCTCTCTTGCCTCACTTGTCGGTGGTATACGTATTCACGGAGAAGATGTTGATCGTGCTACAATGGTGCAGCGGTATGGCGAACGCGCGATGACTGGCGTGCTCATGCCTGATGAGGAATCTGAGTCGTCAGAGCCCAGAGTTCAACTTCATGTCTTGCGAGGCTTTCAACGGTGGTGTGAGCTACAGCAGTCTGGGCCTGGTTTGACCAAGTCCAGTAGAGCCTCTAGCAAACAGCATAAGAGGATGGTCATGATGAAGATTGATCTCACTATCCGAAAGCTTCTACGCAGCATGTCCAAGGGCGATTTACTCGTGGTTTTCTCTGGTTGTGGTGATATGGCCCAGTACGCCACCGCCTTTGACAACTACCGGAAGTCGGGCCAGCATGAGGCCAAACGTCTCCTTGAACTTTCACGGGAAAAGGTTGCTCGAAGTTTCACCATGTTCACTAGTGTGGCTGATGTCCCAGCAGAGCTATTGGCCGATTCCCCAGTGAACGTCCCGCCGCCTACGTCATCATCTTCATCGGCTCCTTCTGCGACGTCTCGTGTTGTCGAGAGTGACTCCGAAGAGAGCTCACGAGAGACCTTCCCCTTTCAAGCCACTAGCGAGACTTCGACTGAAGAAGCCCAGCCGAGTCCGGCCGATGTGGCTGTTCGCTCGTGAGAACGACTGTCTCCCAAGACTGCAACTTAGTCGCCTACTAGCCATAATACCATTGTACACTTTCATCGTCTGCCTAGATTCGATCTCTGTCTGTGTATCAATTTCGCGCATTTGCTCCCAAAAGAAAAGTAAAAGAAAGTAAAAAATAGTGGATTCGTCATTGAATCCGATGATACCAGACGTCTTGTTGCGTTGTCCGGTTTGAAGCAGGTGAGGGAGGGAGTCGGCCTTACTCAACACAGATCTCAGTCATTTGGCAGCGGAACGGTAAACTTGATTGGGGCTCCAAGATCATCTCTGCTAACGCTGCAGGAAGTTAGACCATCAATAAACGGAAACACTCCAGGAATGGAATCTGGCAGCACTTCTCCCTATTCACGGTTTTCTCCATATCGTCATAACTTATGTAGTAGAGTATGAAAAGTCTGTTTACGGTGGAATCAGTGAACGACCTCGTGTGACATGGGTCGTGTATGAAACTCATTCTTCCGACTAAATCATGCCAGTAAACCATCCTCGGATTGACATAGCTTTCCCGAGTGATAAGGGGCAGCTATGCCGGAGAAACGATCTATGTTATTTTTTCGAAATGGGAGTGACTTCCGACGTGCCGACAAATTTGATCAGCTTATAGTCGCGTTCTAATGTTCTGCGTGCGCGAAGATTGTTCCAAGACATTTCTTGAGTTGGCATAGGTGCCCCATGGGAGATATTGATCGTACTGAAAAGAGCAGAATAGGTCTGCCGAAGCCGGGGTCGACTTTTGTATGATCGATACTCGCTCAAGTGTAGCATTTAGAAACTAATTTGCCGGATGGGGCCGCTATGCCGCGGATGTTCTCATATTATCTGACGTTCCAAATCTGCGAATGATCGTCAGAGAGCAACCGAAGAAATCGCCGACTGAACCGTGCATATCAAGAATTTGCAATACCCTTCTCTTCCCATTCAGACCCGTTGAGGAGCTCTGTGAACAACAAAGCGAGGTCACGGGGCGAGAGTGAACACAGTTCATGTTTACGTGCTGATTCCATTATGCTGCCTCACCATGCAATAATACTGTGTTTATAACTTGCAGTTAACTTGTTTATAACATTTTTATAACACTGCAATAGGCTAGCGCAAATACACTTACAATGCATATCTGTCTATACATGCCTATGGGATACCAGCTGGGTACTTATATATAGCAATTACCGCAATGAGAATATCACACACTTTTCGGGATTGAATTCAAAAAGAAAGAAGTACAAGTACAAGACAGATTGACAATAGTCTAATGGCGTCAGTAGACGCTGATGAGTTCGGATTCTCGGCACCCAGTGGAGGTATGGTGGTCGACGAATTCGATGGTGGTATCGGATTGGTAGCGTTAGAGTCCTTCTCGAGCACGAATAGCGATAGCAAAGGTAACGACAGTGTGTTGGCGACCTTATTGTACTGAATCGTCAACAGACCAACCGGTAACGCGGGAGCCACAGCACGCAGCTCATCGTAGACATTCTTGAGGCAGATTGCTTCGGCAAAGTCCACGATAATCGTCGAGTCGTTAGAGTCAAAAGTATACGGCATGTCAGCACACTGAGAATCAATTTGTGGAATGAGCGGGGAGTCCGTGTCGATCCTGATGACAGTATCGAGAGTGCTGGTGATGTTGTCGATATTCACCGACACATGCACTTCGTCCGAATTGGGTAGAACATAGAGACCACGAGGCACTCTGTTAGCCGCTGAACCATTAGGAGCCGGTGTGGGCAGTACCAAGTCGCTCGTGGTGAACGGATCGGGAAGCACTGCGCCTGGCGTTCCTGTGCAGATCTGAAGTTCGTCGCCGCATATACCCATGCTACAACCGACACAGTCCGCCGAGAACTGCTGCAGGCAAGCTTGCTGACAAGCCGTGGCAGCGCAAGAGTAGAGCTCAAAATAGCAAGTGGCACAGGATTTACTGATATTGGTGCTTGCCGAAACACATTCCAGCGCACCATCATTGAAGCCACCAGTCGTAGTTACACAGGTATTGAGGTTGTTGAAGAGGGCGGGTCCTCGCCCGACATTGGCAACGTCTGACGTAGAGCATGAGTCGGCATCCTCACCGACTGTACAAGGGATGATGACCAATAGAGGGATCAGTCGGATGACTTGCATGGTAGCTGGAGGTAAAACAACTGAAAACCTATGCGTAGTTGGGAGGTGCAGACCCACTGGGACCTCAATGTCTGGCAAGGTCCCTTCTGGTTGTCAAGCAGCCCGCGTTGACGATGGAACGTGTCTGATAATCATATGATCTGTGGCCTTAATCGAAGGTCTTGTACCGCAAGAAACCGTAAGATACTCGCTGTCGGGCGAATTTTCATCTTGGGGTGTTCGTAAGTTACCCGTAGTTGACCTACTGCTCACATGCACATGATCACTTTCCATTTTGCCGTGGATAGAAAGAGCGCTTGAGTTCGCGTAAGTATCCCTGTAGTGTTCGATTCGCCGAGTGAAGCAAGCACTACCATGAGCTTGATTATGGATCGAAGTCCTCTGCGTTATACGAAACCGTTGAGCCGCGCGCTATCGGTTACCGAACTGATAACTTCCGGGGGTCTATAACTTGAGAACTGTTCCCTAAGTCGTCCCTTAAGAGTAGGAATTTCGAACGCTCCTTTGGGAAAAGCTTCCACATAACTTCTCACTTGAAAGCAGTGTTATGAATTTCTAATTTTAAGGTACGCCTTGAGGGAATTATCGTAAGATTCTTACTAAGGATTCCTTCGGCTGCTCACTTAGAAGAATCCTAACAATCCTTCACCTCTTAAGTTATAAGAAGGTGCTCCTTCCTTAAGGATCTCACGCTTCTTCCTCGAGGAAGGCGTCCTGAGCCATAGGGCCAGATGCTAATTTCATTGGACCCCTTACATTAGGCAGTCTTCAAATTTAGGAACCTAACATCTAACATCAAGTTTAACGCTGTAGTAAAGCATGACTGAGTCACTCTGTGGGCACTACTGTGGCCGAGGTGTTGAGTTGACTCCAGTCTAGAGCTTACCAAGACGCAAAAAAACGTTTTGTATATGCGTGCAACCGTGTGAGGGCATAGCCAATGGCTCAAGAGCGCAACTAGCATGTATAGTACGAGGATAACCATTCTCAGCTACTGAATGAATATGCGCTGAAAAGATGAGTGGGAATGGTAGGGTCACAGTGATGCACACAGAATGCACAGCTGAAGAGACATAGAGCTCAACTAATGCTTGACTCCAGTATATAATAGCTGCCGGGAATCATGCAAAATGAGGAGCGTCACGCACCGGAAGTGCCGTCATTTGTAGTCGGCGACGCCAACTTGTGGTGACGCCAACAGCGTTGTGTCACGCCGGAGAGCAAACTAGGATGGTTTCAACGGCACAGTGACCCACGAAATAGATGAAAGGAGGGTAGCCTATGTCCTATGACCGTCATAGTATGACCTATCTGAGGGGCGGGGTATGCGAAGCTCGTGATGATGCGACGACAATCTCATTACTTACGTACGTATGATATGTGTCTCCATAGTTGTAAGTCCGATACAGCCCCAATCCATCAGTGTATAGGGCAACATACTGTACTGTAAATTCGAAAGTATACATCACCCTGGATACACTGTCTGGGCTACCCTACATTGCAGTTCCCCATATCTATTAACCATGAGGTTTAAACCGGTGTTCTTCGACAAGTACACTCCAGTCTTCCAACCACACGCCAACGGCAAGGTATAGTCATAGCGAACTATTCATTATATGGAATATCTTGGTCGATGGTTCATCTTCTAATATCCCTTAGGAGCCCGAATATGAGTTTCTTTTCAAGGAAGGTGTATCTGTGATCAAGGGGCCCGATGGACTCGACTTCCTGAAGGTGGGGAGAACCTAGGAAACGGATACGAATAGATTAATCAGCTCAATTATGATAGAAATTAATCCTAGCCAGAGATGAGGATGTCCACTTTCAGGTCGAACCCGAAGCTATTGCAAGGCTCACACAGACCTGTATCAAGGATATTGAGCATTACTTCAGAAGCGCCCACCTCGCGCAGATCCGGAAGATCCTCAAGGACCCCGAGGCTTCTGCCAACGATCGCTTCGTTGCTCTCGAGTTGCTGAAGAATGCCTGCATCTCTGCTGGTCTCGTCCTCCCTTCCTGCCAGGATACTGGTACCGCCTGCATATACGGTTACCGGGGCGATCGTGTTTTCACCGGTGGCGTTGATGAGGAGGCCATCACCAAGGGGGTCTATGATGCTTACACTCAAGACAACCTCCGTTACTCCCAGGTCGCCCCCTTAAGCATGTTCGAGGAGAAGAACACTGGTAATAACCTGCCCGCTCAGATCGAGGTCTACGCTGGTTGTCCCGGCGACGAGCTCGCTTATAACTTTCATGTCATTGCTAAGGGTGGTGGATCCGCCAATAAGTTCCAACTCTTCCAGAAAACCAAGGCCTTCCTCAAGGAGAAGGAGTTTGAGAGTTTCCTCATGAATGAGATTGCTCACTTCGGTACCTCTGCTTGCCCTCCTTATCATATCGCTGTTGTCATTGGCGGTCAGTCTGCCGACCAGACCATGAAAACTGTGAAGTTGGCATCCACTAAGTACTACGATGGTCTTCCTACCAGCGGCGATTCCACCGGCCGTGCCTTCCGTGACCTCTACTGGGAGAAGAGGCTTCTCAAGAACTGTCAGGAGCTTGGTATCGGTGCTCAGGTCGGCGGGAAGTACTTCGCTCATGACGTTCGTGTCGTCCGCCTTCCTCGTCACGGTGGATCTTGTCCTATCGGTATCGGTGTCAGCTGCTCCGCCGATCGTCAGTGCCTTGCTAAGATCACTTCTGAGGGTGTCTTCATTGAGAAGCTTGAGAAGAACCCCGCGAAGTACATGCCTGATTACGTTGGTGATGAGGAGGAGGCTGTGGAGATCGATTTAAACTTGCCGCAGGAGGAGGTTCTCGAAACCTTAAGCAAGTATCCTGTCAAGACTCGGCTGGCCCTCACTGGCACCATCATCGTTGCTCGCGATATGGCCCACGCTAGAATGATGGAGATGCTCGAGAGCGGTAGAGGTCTTCCAGACTACATCAAGAAGTATCCAGTGTACTACGCCGGCCCCGCCAAGAAGCCCGATGGAAAGCCTTCCGGATCCTTCGGACCCACTACTTCAAGCCGTATGGACCCCTATGTTGAGCTTTTTCAGGCCAACGGTGGCTCCATGATCATGATCGGTAAGGGTAACCGTAGCGATATGGTGACTGATGCTTGCAAGAAGAACGGCGGTTTTTACCTCGGCTCCATCGGTGGTGTCGCTGCCATCCTCGCCGATAAGAGCATCAAGAAGGTCGAGTGCCTCGATATGGAGGACCTCGGTATGGAGACCGTGTGGAGAATCGATGTCGTCGACTTCCCTGCTTTCGTCATTGTTGACGACAAGGGTAACGACTTCTTCAGGATGAGCAACGCTAGCGAACAGAAAATGATTATCTCCCGATGAGTTCATCAGTTCTTCAGGAGAACCCCCCTTCTATCTTGTCCTAGGTTTCACCGTTATTCATATTAGTATCTTAGTAAGAGGTTTCCTTAATGGGATATTGGTCGTGATCCAATGGTCAATAACACGGTGAGTTTCGGCTCGTATGGTGTTGAGAAGCCTGGGAAAGTACCAACTCTAAATTATTGCGCAACGTCATTCCCGGGCTTAGGTTCATAGCAACACGTCATAGTGACAATTCATATGATTTCGATGGATATTATCGGATATCGCTTCCTCTCGAATCAACTTGTACAGTCTAAACTCGTGGCTGTTGATAAGATTTAGGGAACTTTTGCGTACACGTTACGGACGACGATGAATGGAAATTCAAGCTCGACCTCGACCTGTTGAAGTCGTAGTTGTATTTGGGTGAAGAATCGGATGTTGCCCGCGTGGTCACCATTCGTGTTTTCTTACATCAGGCGGGTCCGATGTATATTGAATACACCTTGCAAAGGCCTATCTCCCTTGGAGCCATTTTATCGGGAGGGGCGCCTATGCCTCAAGATGACATAGCTCCAAGATATGTCTCACCATAATCAGTTTTGTAGGAGCACGCGGTAGGAGGATCAATTCCGACTGCGCCTCATAGGTGACTCGAATTGCGGAAATCAGTTCTGGAACCAGTTAGCTCGATTTCGTTTGGGGCAGATATGCCATACCTTAGCGCCGCCTATGTTGCAACCATCATGGCAATCCGAGATGCTCACAGAACTTCTCGCCTCCAAAAGGCGGCAGCGGTCACACCGCATTGGAATTATAGAATGGCATATACGCCTCAAGCCAGATCGCCCTCACGATTCGTGAGTCGCGATTGCTGAAGTTGAATTTACTTTAACCGCGCGGTCGAAATTGATTTCTCCATCGCGTGCTCTCGCGAAACTGGTCGTAGTAAGGCATATCTTGGGGCTATGGCATAAGCCAGAAAGACCCTTGAAAGTGTAGATAGAATAGACCATACTTTGTGCTCTCCACCCGTAAGAGTTTACCTGGTGAATTCCGCCCGCGACCGCGCGATGAGCGGTACGTATTAGAAGGATGAAGTCCTATTGCCATGGGGAGCCGTGAATGGCCCTAGAGATTCAACTTCTACAAGGTTGATGTCAGGGCAGAGTGTCTAAGCTTTTGATTCAGAAGCGCGGTTCTCGATGCGATGAGACTAGTATTTGAATTATAAACTGAATCGGAGACCTTTACTGGGCATTCCGGATGTGTCAGTCATTGATTGACTATACTACGATCTCGCCTGGAGGAAAGTCTCTCTCGTATTGTCGTCGAGTGTTTGCTCCTTTGCAGCCCTTACGTGGGATCCGGTATTCTGTTCAGCTCGATCTGATCGATAAGTTACGTTCAGCATCGATTATTTGAAAGTGTGAGATTTCTCCCAGTTCGCACCCATAGTGGAGGATACCTCCACCTTGACTGCTCACGTTATATGTCATGATGGGTATTCTTATGGCATTTCTGTTTGAACAAATAGGGATTCCTGTTCAGGCGTGCGGCACGCGTGCACACTCATGTGGTAACTTAGCGAGCTTAACTTGCCGTTGCCTGCCTCTCCACCGTTCATTCGTAGTGGTCGACGGCGGGACTCTAACTCGTCTTACTGGGGTGTGGGAGGCACTACCGCTGCAAGTGAGAACTTGATAGGTGAGATTCATGTATCCCGTATTGTACAATCTATCTGGGGGAACCTGCAAACCGGAATGATAAAACAGTTGTCCGACTACGAACGTAGACTATACCGCACGTCCTTTATTAGCAATGGACCACCGTGTTATTGACGAGGGCAGATCGTCCCAAATGTATTGCCTGAATGTTCTCTACAGTTGCCGTGTGTTGATAACCATGAGCTCTCAACCGTTATTCTTCGATAAGTACACCCCACTCTTTCAGCCACACGCCAACGGCAAGGTATGGCTCTCGTGGACTCTTGGTCGATGTCTCATGCCCTAATATCGCTCAGGAGCCCGAATACGAGCTCCTCTTCAAGGAAGGTGTATCCGTGGTCAAGGGGCCCGATGAACTTGACTTCCTGAAGGTGGGAAGGAGGCTTAGGCGACCGATCGTGATACTAATCAGTTGAATTGCCTTATAACTTGATCTCCCCATGGATGGAGGTTGTTTACGCTTAGGTTGAACCCGAAGCTATTGCCAAGCTCACACAGACCTGTATCAGAGACATCGAGCATTACTTCCGGAGTGCTCATCTCGCGCAGATCCAGAAAATTCTCAAGGACCCTGAAGCTTCTGCCAATGATCGCTTCGTTGCCCTCGAGCTTTTGAAGAATGCATGCGTCTCTGCTGGTCTTGTTCTCCCTTCCTGCCAGGACACCGGTACCGCATGTGTCTACGGCTATAGAGGCGAACGTGTTCTCACTGGTGGTCTTGACGGGCAGGCTATCACCAAGGGCATTTATAACGCTTATAATCAAGACAACCTCCGTTACTCCCAGGTCGCCCCCTTGAGCATGTTCGAGGAGAAAAACACTGGCAATAACCTGCCAGGTCAGATCGAACTTTACGCCGGTCACCCTGGCGATGAGCTCGCTTATAAATTCCATGTTATTGCCAAGGGTGGTGGATCCGCCAACAAGTTCGAGCTCTTCCAGAAGACCAAGGCCTTCCTCAAAGAGAAGGAGTTTGAGAGTTTCCTCATGAAGGAGATCGCTCACTTCGGCACCTCTGCTTGCCCTCCTTATCATATTGCTATTGTCATTGGCGGTCAGTCTGCTGACCAAACTCTGAAGGTTGCTAAGTTGGTATCCACTAAGTACTACGATGGTCTTCCTACCAGCGGTGATTCCACCGGTCGTGCCTTTCGTGATCTCTACTGGGAGGAGAGGCTCCTCAAAAACTGTCAGAAGCTTGGTATCGGTGCTCAGTTCGGCGGTAAGTACTTCGCACACGACGTTCGTGTCGTCGTCTCCCTCGTCACGGTGCTCCTGCCCAGTCGGCATGGGCGTCAGCTGCTCGGCTGATCGTCAGTGCCTCGCTAAGATCACCCTGAGGGTGTCTCATTGAGAAACTCGAGAAGATCCCGCCAAGTACATGCCTGATTTCGTTGGTGATGAAGGTGAGGCCGTGAAGATCGATTTGAACTTGCCCCAGAAAGAGGCTCTCGCTACCTTGAGCAAGTACCCTGTCAAGACTCGGCTGGCCCTCACTGGTACCATCATCGTTGCTCGTGATATCGCTCATGCCAAAATGATGGAGATGCTCGAGAGCGGTAAAGGTCTCCCCGACTACATCAAGAAGTATCCCGTGTACTACGCGGGCCCCGCCAAGAAGCCCGATGGAAAGCCTTCCGGTTCCTTCGGACCCACTACTTCCAACCGTATGGACCCCTATGTTGAGCCTTTCCAATCCAACGGTGGTTCCATGATCATGATCGGTAAGGGTAACCGTAGCGATATGGTGACTGATGCTTGCAAGAAGAACGGTGGTTTCTATCTCGGCTCCATCGGTGGTGTCGCTGCCATCCTCGCCGATAAGAGCATCAAGAAGGTCGAGTGCCTCGATATGGAGGAGCTCGGTATGGAAGCCGTGTGGAAAATCGATGTCGTGGACTTCCCTGCCTTCACCATTGTCGACGATAAGGGTAACGACTTCTTCAAGATGGGAAACGCAAGCGAGCAGAAGATGAATTTCTCGCACTAAACCTTTGGTCCATTCTTTCTGGATCCTGGCTCTCGATTCTCCCGCCGTCGCTGTACTTTGCTTCAACGGATTGTCATCAACCTCATATCGAGTGGTTGTCCATATTCTATAGCATTCATAGGTCCCGATTTACAATGTTGATGGCATACTTCGTTGACAATGGTTCATCATCTAGCTATCATGTTTGAGAGTTTTCTTTTCATTAGTATTTTCGTTACTAGTCGGACGTCAAGAGGGACGATACCATCGACGCACACGTATACCGAATGCATTGCGAGACGAGGGATTTGCTGCTGTCGATTGGCACTGCGATCCTCCATCATTAGAAACCTCCGCATCAATCGTGCTCATTAGAAAACTCGAGAGTGGATTGATGGGCGGAACAGCAAATATCGCAGAATGTACGCTCTATGCACACACGTCTAAGACGTGTACACTTCCGACATCACAGTGAGAACAACGCCGTTCCCTTCTGCACTAAGGAGCTTGGAGACTGTGATTGTCGCAAGTGCCACCAGCGTGAAGGACAGCGTGAATAACACGATAATACTTCAAACCGCAGGGGTAACGGTGCTAGCTCTTGGTAGATTATCGACTTGGTACTCGGGCTGGATCGAGCTACATCGTGGTCTACTTCCTTCTCAGTAGAAGCGATTTTTCCAGTGGGGCAGCTATGCCACCAGCCAGCCGTCCCGAGGATAGATCGAGCCTTGCTACAATCGATTCCGCAGACGCACGAGGTTTCCGATACCAATGGCTATCTTAGGCTACTCGAGGCTGGGTATATGAGTGTAACAGAGATTAGGATCTGCGGGAACGATTCTAGTCGGTAGAACTCAATGTTCTCTCTCGGAGAGAAAGCAGTATTGATGGCTTGTTCATACGCAAGTGAACATCTAAGGCGTAGAATTGTATGTACTCCGACGACCTGTCCTCTATGTCGAGCTTGATAGATCTCACCGTATTGTCGTCCTCTCCCCATAACGATGGAGGGGCCAAAGACTAAGAACAAAAAACCCAAGCCTAAATCAGTAGCGAGACGGAAAGTGTTTAGGAATGGTCATAAATAACTCCTAGGCCGTAGGGATGAATTCGGTGGTTGGGATCGGAGGCAAACAGCGTCGGTCGCCGCATCCAAGGCACGGTGGCCAGGTATCTCTCGGAACGATCTCGTACTGGAGGTATATCTAACAGAACTATGAGGAACTCCTGAGAGGAGCGACGAACTATCACCGGTAGGCTTTCGATACGTAGCTTTCCTTGAGGAAAGCAGGAGAACTAGACACTGAATGCAATCGCTTGAAGGCTTGGCTGTCCGGGTCAAAGCCGTAGAGTGCTCTGAAAACCAGAAAAGATCATCGACAGGGCCGCATCGTCAGAAGAATTGTCAGGTTTGATCTCGAGAAGATGGGGGACGAGTGAGGGATTTCAAGCCTGCCGACCGGAAGTACCAACGGAACCTCACCTATAAACCTGGCGACCGCTGATTTCGCCTTTAAATAATATGACAAGTTTCTTGAACTCGTCGGTGACCGCGCCCAATACTGCTTCCCTGTTCTTCTTGTTCACAGTACCACCAAGCAAAGCCTTGAGATGAAACAACAATGGAGCGTTAGTGACTTGGCTGGTCTCTCACCCAAGTGATGGCATTGATAACGATCTTTCTGTTGTCCCCCAAATTTGTGGTTCGCAAATTCGTACCAGTTCCGCGAATCGAAGAAGTGCGTCTCTCAAACGACGCCGAGGAGGACGAACGTCTGAGGTTCGTGGATAGAATGACATCGTTATGGGATTACTTGGAGCCCCGAGATAGCCAGGTTGATTGCCCTTCCGATGACGTCAGCGTTCTCGAGTTACGCATTGGGGATAATCGTGAAGGGGACGGGACGGTCTGAGAGTTAGATTGAAGTCCGGCTGACGATAGTCCCCAGTCCATTCGAGATTGAGCATTCATCAACCCTCGAAAAGAGTCCTCGCTATACTCACCGCTGAGCTTGGCCTGATACGCATCGGAGAGCCCCGCTGCTCAGCTTCTTGTCGTTTCCGCGCCAGGAGGTTCTCCCGGATTCGCTTCGATGTAGGACTGTCGAAGTTGTTGATCTCTGGGTCCAGCTCGACGAGCACTCCTCCTCTCGTTCGATATCCCACATAATCATCAGCCACTTCCTCCCGACCCGAAGTGTCTTCTTCCGTGACGACCCCCAGTAAGTTCGTAACAGCATCCGGATCACACGGCGCAGCTATAGAACTATCGCTCCCATTCATTTCCTCTGACGTTCTTTGCAATTCCTCGAGAACCAGTCCACGGAGTCTTCGACTCTCTTCCATTCGCAACTTCAGCTCCGTCCTCTCCCGCCACATTTCGGCAGCAATGAAATCTCGTATATCGGAAGCCTGGCGACGTTTCCTGATGACCTCTGTACAGAGTTCGTAGGGACTGTAAGGAGGGAGATCATTATCGACAGTAACCCTCGCCAACATGCGATGAGCTTACTTGATGTCACTTGAGGCTCGGTCAGCTGATGCTTCTCGAGTTGAAATCTCCGGTAGCTCTACTCCGCGGAGAGCAGGGGAGTTGCCCCGCGGGTCAAAGGAATCTGAGGAGATCTGACCACTGCCGGGACCAATGGAGTTCACCCCTTATATGCCAGCCAGTGACTGACTGAGCTATGGTGCCATATCCATCGTCTACTGCTTCCTTCCCGCCTTCTCGCGATACTTCCTGCTGCCTCGCATCCCCGTTTTGATATGCTTCATCCATCACAGATTCGCCAAGATCTCTCGACCCTTCCGAATATCCATTGTTATGACCAGCGGTACCCCATCGATTAACAGACGTCTCAACAGGCCCAGATCCATCCTTGCTATCATCCCAAGTAGGGGTCCGATCCCCCTCCCCCTGAGCGTCCCGTGCTGTGCGACTCGAGTTTGAGACACCATCACTATACTGTTCCTCCTCTTCATCCGCCCCGGGTTCGTGATAACTGTATTTCGAGAGATGCTCGCTTTCCGTCCCGTTTCTGTTTCTGATATATTCCGCATCAACAGTCTCATACAGCTCGACAGAGACTTCACTCTCTCGCTCTTCTTCTCCCTCGGATCGTGGGTACTGTAACAGCTGCCCGTACTCATCGTGCTCGACCGGGGAGTACGCGCGCCGATAGCTGAGCCGATCATACAACTCATCAGCATCAGTAACCTGGCTATTGAGATATCTCCCGAAAGACGTGGCCCCTTCGACCCCACTCGTTCTACCGACACCGTGGTTGTGTCGAACGTATCCACTATCAGATCTTTCCTCCGTGTAAGTATCGTAAGTGCCTCGGACACCGCGAAACTGCAAGTTCGATCTCTGGTCAAAAATAGAGGAATCTCCCTCACGAAGTAATGAGGTGCCATTACTGCTCCTATGATAGCTCTCTGCTCGGGCCTTGGTGAAATCCTGCCCCCCTGATGGCCACTCGGGCTCTGTAGGTCGCTGCTCGTCGTAACCGCCCCGATTGAGCTGGTACTTCACCTCATACTCAGACTCCTCTTCCTCACCGCTACCGTTCCAGGCGGTCACGTCGCTATCGGAGCCCCCGGCGGAAGAGACACCATTTTCATGGCTATGTAGACCGTCCTCCTTCCCATAGCTCTCACTGTCATCCTCTTCTTCTCCCGTTATGACTTCATCGTAGTACATAGGTCGGGATGCAGATCTCTCTCGTTCTCTGGCATAGTAGTAAGTGCTCGAGCCCTCACTATCATCGCCACAGTCGTCGTACTCCTTCGCCGTTCCGTCATAGGATTGTGAGCCACTCCCGTGCGGATTCGAATAACCACAACGGAGGCATTGGTCATTCCTAAGAAAGCTTATGGGTGTCTCTCGCACCTGCTCTGTCGGCCGCTGCTCGAGTGGTCGGCAACTACGATGCTCAATAGTAATGGTTTCGATTAAGTTCTCAGTGCTAGGGTGCCGTTCAAAACTATACCAACTTTCCCCCAACCTCCTCCGCTGAAATGCCCCCTCAGCTTCCTCTGATGACAGCTCCTCAGATTGACGAGCGTCGTCATGACCATCGGCCTCTCCGATGGGCTCAATACTGTTTCCATTGCGATGAGACAGTGAATCACCAGATCCTGAATCGATACGGGTGGCCTCCGAGAGGGGAGTAGCATAGGTATCTTCTGCTTCCACTGGCAGACTTGATGACCGCGGAGGCGACCTTCTATCGACGGACCACTGGCCACTAGCAAATTCATCAGCACTAGGTACTACAACGAGCATTCAGGATTAACAAGGAATTCAGTGATAGCGATTACCGGAGGAAAGTATACTGGTTGACACGTGCGGCTCCGACCGGGCCCATCCGTCACTCAACCTGATACGGATGATATTGAGTTAAGCTGGTTTATCACGTCTCTGTGCAAGAGTAAGGCCAACTCTTATATGGCCCCTTACCTGCTCCCTCGCCCCGAATCGCTCATCCTTGCTGGAGACTGATGCGATACAGAAGTTCCTAAAACACCCAAGAGAGCTTTCATTCGATGGAGGATAGAGATGCCTACTTGATCCGTTATCAGAGTAACGATTGCTTGCGATCTCATCCAAAGCCCGCCTCTGCTGTCTTATCTGTCTCAACCGCTCCGAAAGGGATTTCATACGATCAGTATTAGTGGATGCCATTCTTCATTCGAATTTCTGCGACTCTAAAGCCTCGGCAGACACGGTATTGATATCAACTGAATGCTGAGAGCATCTTTCTTGATTATGTCAACGTATTGAAGAACACTTCGAGTCAGCCCCCTAAGAGCCATCCTAGGCAGATCTTTTCGTGCCACGGTTCAACACTGAGGGCGCCCACAACCTCCTAGACTATTACTAATTAACAGAACAAGATCATTAGAATAAATTGATCATGAATATATCACAGTGACAATGAACAGCAAAGCATGGCATGTCATAAGACGACTGATTACTGTCTGACACCCACAGGGACCACGTCCCATGGTTTCGCCCCTCTGTGGACTGCCGAGCAAATGTCTCGAGCAGCCGAAGAATTGCACGGTATACTATTCGAGCCTCGAGGTGTGAGCATTGGCTGAGGTACCTGATGGACTCGATGGTTATCAAGTAGACGTCAGAGATGCGCCAACCGGAAAACGACTCCCCCGTGAGATCGGGGGAGGGCCTCGAGGAGCACAAGGAGCTAGTAAAGGTTGCTGCAGACCAATGGACGCCCTCACACTCGAGATACCTGTGCTATAGCGTAGACCACGTCCTACCAAATGGAAAGAATCAGGGCGAGTCAGCATAGTCGCGACAGGACTCACCATCGAGTCGAGGGGTACCGGTTATGAGACACGGCGGTGAGTGGGCTGGAATGACGGGGCTATTGTTGAACAATGCCGAGTGCTCTGACATCACCCGACGCATCGTGCACCGTAGATTCATTGCGGATCGTTCAATGTTCCTAGCTGAACATTCATGTATAGCGGAAAGTTGCAGCTTACTGGATGTCCTCCTCCATGCCTCGCAGCCTCTCTCGGGCAGTGTCAGCTGCTGTGACCACGCTGGTGGCGGAGTTGAACTTTGTGAAAGGGGTAGCGCGCGGCTGGACAATTGGCGTGTGATTCACAATGTACGGATATCCTTGACCTGAAATGAACCGGGTGGTACGAACGGAGATCATCCAGAGTCTGCACGAGGAGAGGGCCTTAGGCCCCAGGGGTGAGAGAAGTAGCAGAGTCGCAGGAAGAGAGAGTTGGAGACGGAGCAACAGTACCCGTGTGTTCGACAGGGAATGATGATGCCTTCACAGTGTGACTAGAACCATCCCGCAACAAAAAGGTCTTGGATGATTCAGAGGTGTCCGCCCCAACGGACTGAGAGATAACACTGTCAGACAACTTCGCTACCACATCGGATAACCAAAGCAAATCCGCGAGCGTCTTACTTCAGTTACGCAACCGGAATCGGGAAGAGACTCGTCCGAGAGGTTGCTTTCGGGAGAAGACTCCTGGTCTGACTGCTCCTGAGTAGCCAGCAGCCGCGAAAGTAGTGCTCCACTATGCCCTCGTGTCTGAACGTACGATGGAAATGTCTAAGCTTCCCGCAACGATGAGCTGACCCACCACTGTCGGGCTGCTTTGCGAGATAGAACCGACCTCCTTCTCAGTGTCAACAGTAGGACAACGATCGATGAGCCTGTTCAACGATGAATAATGAGACCAGTGAGACGAGTATTCGGTACTTAGTCTCGACTTCCAGTAATTCGGCTTTTATTTCATCGATCCACGTCTCCATTTTCGACACCAGCTCTGGAGTTTCCAACAAGCTCGTACTACCTTGTCTGTCCGTAAGGGTCCCTCTAGCCCGTCTCTCGACTGCTGAGGCTGATATGCGATGTTCGCGCGTCCTACTGACGCCTGGAACTGAAGCAGATGCGAAGGTTTCCTATGAATCTATCACCTCGTGCCAGTGTCTCGGTCTCTAGCCTATCCTGAACAGGTACTTTAACAGGCACCATCCCTAGACCCACAGACTGAGTAACATTGAGGAGAGTGTAGTAGGCTCACTGTTCCTTCTATCCCGCGCTAGTCTAGCCCGATTCACGGCAGTCTCGAAACCCTTCTTCATGCGAGGGCTGAATTCGGAGAGGCCTTGCGACCCTAGTGATCCAGTCGAACTTCGCCTGTAATTAACGTAACACCACATGTCAGCGCGCCTTACGATACCTCTTTCCACTAGAGAAGAACTTCGGGTTCGGTGGAGCGAACATTGAATACAACAGGTAACCATCCTGCAATGAGCCATAGAGGTCATCAGCGTCAATCTCCCTCCCGTCTATGAATCGAGTGCGACATACTCGCGTGTATTCAATGAAACTCAGTCTCAAGGCAACATATCTGCCCCGGGAAGATTCTGCTTCGCTAACAGCGAATTTGACAACCCCAATTCGTCAAAATTGAAGTTATTTGGGAAGTTAGTTACCCACGTATCTAGCGAGTCGAATCCATCGAGAGTTTAATGGTATGGCATATCTGCCCCTCGGGCGGATTCGGTTCCACTAACAGCAAAGCTGATGACCACAACTCGTCAGAAGTGAAGTTCCTTGGGAAGCTAGTTACCCACGTATCTAAGGAGTCGATTGCCTCGAGAGTTTCATAGCATGGCATATCTGCCCCTCGAGCAGATTCGGTTTCACTAACAGCGAAGCTGATGACCATAATTCGTCAGCATTAAACTCCAAGGAAAAGTTAGTTACCCGCGTATCTAAGGAGTCGATTGCTTGGAGAATTTCATGGTGTGGCATATCTGCCCCTTGAGCAGATTTGGCTTCACTAACAGCAACGTTGGTGCCGATAGTTCGTCAGAATTCAAGTTACTTGAGAAGTTTGTTACTCGCGTATCTAAGGACTCGATTGCATCAAGAGCTCCATGGTATGGCATATCCGCCCCCCCCCGCCCCCCTCGAGCAGATTTGGCTTCACAAACAGCAAAATCAGTGCCCATAGTTCGTCAAAATTTCAAGTTACTTGGGAAGTTAGTTACCCATACATTTACCGAGGTAAATGGAGTAAAGAGTTCCATGCGGTGGCATATCTGCCCCAGCGAAGAACTTGATTGTTATGAGCAATATATGCCTTTAAAAGGTGTAGCTGTAAAAAATACTCTCAAAGAATTATCAGCTCGCCCCTTCCAGCCAAACGAGTTCACGATAAACACGTCGAATATTAGGCGGAAGGGGTCGCTCGGCCCTGGAAAGAAGAGTAGTTGATCGGTTTTTCAGTACCCTACCGTAATCCATTATGCTCTCGGCACGGGACCCTCCACGCACGAGTCCAATGATATTGAGGAAGCGCGAGACTGCAAGATTTAGCGAAGCTATATGAGTCGCAGCTTGTTTTTCTGGGTGCAGTAGTGGCATGTGTGATCTGGGAAGGAATGGGGTAGATGAACGAGTATCATTTCGCAATTGGAAGAAGGGCAGTCGGGTAGCTTGTCACAACAGTTATCTCGTTCCTATTCTCTATGAGTCCCGAGTCGAAGTTTTTCGACAAGTACGCCCCCCTCTTCCAGACACACGCCAACGGCGAGGTAGAGTTTCGTTTTTTTCGAGCACATCTTTTGTGAAATATCGTATTTAGTGATGGAATGGTCTTCTCTGATATGTGGTTATGTGACTGTTGTTGCTATGTCAGGAGCCTGAGTATGAACTCCTTTCGAAGGAGGGTGTCTCCGTGGTTAAGGGACCTGATGGACTCGACTTCCTCAAGGTACGGAAATCTTCGAATGTTTCATTGAGCTGGATTGGCGGTATACCTTTGATACTTGGAGTTAGTTTATCTTTATCATTCCACTTTTCAGGTTGACCCTGAGGCTATTGCCAAGCTCACCCAGACCTGTATCAAGGATGTTGAGCATTACTTCAGAAGCGCCCACCTCGCGCAGGTCCAGAAGATCCTCAAGGACCCCGAGGCTTCTGCCAACGATCGCTTCGTTGCTCTCGAGTTGCTGAAGAATGCCTGCATCTCTGCTGGTCTCGTCCTCCCCTCCTGCCAGGATACTGGTACCGCCTGCGTATACGGTTACCGGGGTGAGCGTGTTCTAACCGGTGGTGTTGATGAGGAGGCCATCACCAAGGGTGTCTATAATGCTTACACCCAAGACAACCTCCGTTACTCCCAGGTCGCCCCCTTAAGCATGTTCGAGGAGAAGAACACTGGTTGCAACTTGCCCGCTCAGATCGAACTCTACGCCGGTCATCCTGGTGATGAGCTCGCCTATAAATTCCATGTCATTGCTAAGGGTGGTGGATCTGCCAACAAGTTCCAACTCTTCCAGAAGACCAAGGCCTTCCTTAAGGAGAAGGAGTTTGAGAGTTTCCTCATGAAGGAGATTGCTCACTTCGGTACCTCTGCTTGCCCTCCTTATCATATCGCTGTTGTCATTGGCGGTCAGTCTGCCGACCAGACCATGAAAACTGTGAAGTTGGCATCCACTAAGTACTACGATGGTCTTCCTACCAGCGGGGATTCCACCGGCCGTGCCTTCCGTGACCTCTACTGGGAGGAGAGGCTTCTCAAGAACTGTCAGGAGCTTGGTATCGGTGCTCAATTCGGCGGTAAGTATTTCGCCCACGATGTTCGTGTTGTCCGTCTCCCTCGTCACGGTGCTTCTTGCCCTGTTGGCCTCGGTGTCAGCTGCTCGGCTGATCGTCAGTGCCTCGCTAAGATCACCCCTGAAGGTGTCTTTATCGAGAAGCTCGAGAAGAACCCCGCCAAGTACATGCCTGATTTCGTTGGTGAAGGGGATGAGGCCGTGAAGATCGATTTGAACTTGCCCCAGAAGGAGGCTCTTGCTACCTTGAGCAAGTACCCTGTCAAGACTCGCGTGGCCCTCACTGGTACCATCATCGTTGCTCGTGATATCGCTCATGCCAAAATGATGGAGATGCTCGAGAGCGGTAAAGGTCTTCCCGACTACATCAAGAAGTATCCCGTGTACTACGCCGGCCCCGCCAAGAAGCCCGATGGAAAGCCTTCCGGTTCCTTCGGACCCACTACTTCCAACCGTATGGACCCCTATGTTGAGCCTTTCCAAGCCAACGGTGGCTCCATGATCATGATCGGTAAGGGTAACCGTAGCGATATGGTGACTGAGGCATGCAAGAAGAACGGTGGTTTCTATCTCGGCTCCATCGGTGGTGTCGCTGCCATCCTCGCCGATAAGAGCATCAAGAAGGTCGAGTGCCTCGATATGGAGGACCTCGGTATGGAGGCTGTGTGGAAGATCGATGTCGTCGACTTCCCTGCTTTCATCATTGTTGATGATAAGGGCAACGACTTCTTCAAGATGGGCAACGCTAGCGAACAGAAGATGGCTTTCTCCCACTAGGTCGTTTGCATGCAGTTAAGCGCGTCAGTTTGACTATTAGCGAATAGATGGTATTTCCCTGACAGATTTCGCGCGTGCTCTTCATTGCGAAGATCGATGTGATCTATTTAGCCGTCCATCATTCATAATTGTCGGTAAGGCACTTTCCTGTTCATAACATTGATACTGAAAAGTATCGCGTTTCGATGGTTCATGTCGGGTTGTTCATCAAGTGGGAGGTGGTTGATCTTCGGAGTGCTTGGGTCGTGTGCTGATCCTGAATCGAGTCGTGAGCCAGAGTATTTGCTGAGTTGAAAAATCTAGGGATGAGTATTTACCCCCAATGATTCACGGTTTGAATGAGACATTCTTCACGAGATGAAGGCTGATTGAATTCAGGGATCATGGAATTTGTTCGTGATTCCGTTATCCGGCTCTGCCTCAATTACTCTTACGAAAAAATCTCAATGCTTGCTCATGAACAGGTTATTGGAATTAGTACTCTCGATCAAGGTGCGCTTTGAATAGAAAGTTCTCTCTTAACATGAAGTTCATACTATGTCTCCGTGAGGAAGGGCTCGCTTAGTGCTCATCTACTGCTAAGGAAGTGGGATGATAATGATCATCAGTCTGATTAGTCCGATCCTGTAGAGGGCCTATTTGGAGCGATTCACACTGTATTCGACAGTTGAACTTCAACTTCTATGAATTTTACCGATGTCGGGCAGCAGGATAATATCGATTCAGAGGATTCTGGAACGCGTGGCTGGTAGCTACTGGCTACTCAAGTGATCCCAGGCACCTAATTGGAACTACTGGATCTCGGATATCATCACATCGTGTCGGAATCCTACTCCTAGTGCCAACAGCTACGAGACTCACCTCTCATGGACCAACAACGCGACAAAACTCTCAAAGGAATGGAAAGTAGAAACAACAGCGGACACCGAGTCTATCATTCTATCTCAGAATGGGGAACTCTCCTCTAAGGAGACCACTGCTCAGCATCCGTCCAATCCTTCCCGACATAAGCCTTCACCCAGGTGGGCTTCGACGTTTCCATGTCCTTGCGATCAACGAGGAGGGCATTGAGGGACTTGTCAATCTCGTCACCCATATGTTCCTGAATCCTCTGGCCAATCACAACCAACTTGTTAACTTTGCTGGCCATCTCGGACGGACAATCCGTTTCGACCAATTGAAAGGACTTCTCAACACCCTGCAGTAGATACCTCTTTCCATCGCCAGCAATCAGCATGCCCTTGACCCGAAACACCCTGTTGTTCTCGACAAAATCTTGCAGCCATGCACGGAACTTTTCAATATCTATCGCTACTCCTTTTGAGGCTGGATATGGTCCGCTCAGAGCACAGCTACAAACACCATCACGCCAGGGCTTATGCTGAGGCACATCATTGAGATCGCCGGGACTCGTATAAGTATCGCCTTGAGATCGCAGGACTTCTTCCATAGAGATGTCAGAGTGGACCGTGTGTACTAACCGGCACACTGGATTGATAGACCGGATCGTATCCTCTATCTGTGCGGCAGTCTGGTCGTCAACCAAATCACATTTGTTAATGATCACAAGGTCCGCGAACACCAGTTGTTGGACGAGCTCGGAGCTCCGAGGGTCTGTCACTCGCTTGTACTGTTCGATGAAGTTAGATGCATCGACAAGCGTAACGACTTTACGGAGAACAATGCCCTCAGGAGGCTGTGCCACGAGGCCTTGAACAACTGGTCCGGGAGTAGCCAAACCGGTCGTTTCCAGAATAATCTGAACAAACAGCAGTGACCGAAGCGATCAAGTAGGGGAACGATCTCAGTATTCACAATGCTCTCACATACGTGAACTAACCGCGACGAGAGAAGCTAATGATTTCCTTACTCCGTTGACAGGATCATCACTAGGAGCTGCTAGAGCCTTCTTCCCTAGACCTTCTAGCTTCGCCATCAAGTCGTTCCTCAGATTACAGCAGAGGCAACCACCGCCGAGCTCGTACACAGTAGAACAGTCCCCACTGCTGCCACTCGCATAATTGTCCGGTAGTTCACTGAAAAGAGCAAAGCTCGTTCGGCTCAGTCCTCTCACATGTACCGGGGGAGACCCACTGTACGTTACCTCACACTGATGCCACCGATCTCATTATTCAACACGAAGAATCGACCCTTGCTTTCTCGGAGCATCCGAGACACTAACGTGGTCTTGCCTGAGCCGAGAAACCCCGTAAGGATCCACAACGGCGTCGTCGATTGGGCGCTTTTATCAGTCATAGATGGTTTAACAAATTCTGCCACAAAACTATACATCGAAGCGGTAACGCATGCGTACAAAAACCACTCAGCGAACCTCACATATTCCTCCCACTCGCAACACAAAGCCATGTAGGTATAACGCCAGGATTGCATTCACAATCACAGATCATGCTCAGCTAACACGATCCCTCAATAGTGAGTTCATGAGCAGCGTTCTTTGCTCCGATAACCACTTATTGAACGTTTTGGAGGTCTCTTGGAAATGCTTCATCATTTCTTTGTCCGCCTTGACTATTCGACTGTGCAAAATGTCCGCCTGAAAAAGCTGTTAGTGAAGCGTGTAGAGGACAACGACGACCCAATGGGGGACAGTTCTTGTGTCGCATGATAGACACTCCGACACATATTTCGTGACGACTTTCACTTCGATAGCATTCTATATAGGTGCACAACGTCTGCTGAGCGAAACCTCTGAGAAAACTTACCCTATTTGGACCCTGTTCTTGTATCCGTTTTTCATCCTTCTCGCGAGCATCAAGGACACCCTTAATATCATCTCGTTCAGCCCTCATCCTACAAAAGAGGGAGACTCGATGATTCAACTTCCACCCAGTCTAACCGTTTCATTGTTTCACCAACTTCATCCACCATAGTATCGTTGGTCGTACTCAGTTCGGCCTTGTACGCTGCTGTCATCTGAACAAATACGGCTTTGATCCTCAACTGGAGAGGCGCCGCCAGCCTACGTTGCTTCCCACTCGAGCAATCTCCTGCTCGATGGCAGAGAGCTCCTCCGAGATCTCCTCTTGTTGCCGAGGATCTCTAGCCATACGAGCTACCTCCTGTATTCTCTCCTTAGCAAACTTAACAGCGTCGTCAACATTCATGCTGTTATTGATGTTCGAGGATGCGGACCGAACTCGACTTTCAAACGTACTGCCGAAGACACCAAACTGCATCAGAGATCGCCCCCCTCCCCCGACTTACCCCAACGACGAAGCTATCTGCCTCTCCAACTCGCGAGTCTGGGCCTCCTCACGAGCCATACTCAATTGATATCCGACTATTTGTCTCCGCTGGTCCTCGAGCTCATGGCCCCTCTTGGTGAGCACGTCCACAGCATAGGTCTGAGCGTCTGCCAGACGCTTACCCAACTCACCCGCTTCCTCCTCAATGGACTGAATAGCAACGATAATTCTCATATACTTACTCATCCAACCACGGCCTACTGCATTAGCAATCTCATGATGGATTCGTCGATGGTCCTCTTCCAGACTCCTCCTCGTCTCCTCCTTCATTGCTCCAATATCGAGCTCCAACTTCGATGCTTCTTCAGTAGCGTTGGCCACTCGCGACCTCATCTGCAACAGTCCATATCGATTTCCCCAGCCGCTCAGCCAGGTGCGGTACGATCTCCCCTTACTTCCTTCGACATTCGAGCTGCCTCCTCATCTTCACCACTACTCAGCAGCTCCATATTGTTCTTTAACATTCTCAACGTGTTCTGCATCCGCTCCAACGTCTCTCCCAGCTGTGCAGACCCTGCAGCTCGAATCGAGGGCCAGCACTATACACCCATAGACCCACCAGCGTGATCCTTGGCATCGATCGTGTCCAGCCCCTGGAGCTCCTTTTCCTCCGCCCCAAGGACCCCAACTTTCAGCCCTCTGATTTTCCCAACCTCCGACTCCTTCCTATGCTGCATTTCAGCTCTCGTCGAGGACTCCATCTGAAAGGAGTTCACCAAGTCTATGCTGCCGCTTTCGAGCCTCACCGTTTGGAGGGCCTTCTCGAGAGACACTAATAGTCCTCCGGCGAACTCCTTCAACTCTCCCACCTGTGGGCCCTTAACCTGACAAGACTTCCTTGTACACCATGCGTGAATCTGTCAACATGCATTTCGAGAGCGTGAAACTCAACGATTATTCCACTTCTTCTTGCACAGCACCCCTTCGACAAGGCGAGTAACAGCCAGCATAGAGGTATAGCTGCAGGCTCAGTCACTGCTGCCTGAGCCCTGGTATGAACGGATGGACAGTGTGATTATGATTATTCCACTAAGAACAGCGCTATTTCTCAGAGAAGGATTTCCTCGGACCACCCGTAATACCTGTTGGATCTCTCCCTCTATAGTCTGCTGAAAGCTCAGTAAGTTCTTTTCTTGCTCCATCTCGCTACTGCCCAACATATTAGCTACTTCCATCGGGGCGCTCTCTTTAAAGGTCTAACAATCATGATTCCTCTACTAACGAGCAGTCCCTGCTTACTCCAGCGACGAGGAGCTTCAATCGGTTCATATCCTCAGCGGCCTCCGGCATCTTCAGGAGCTTTCCGAGGGAGTCCACCGTTTTCCTTGTTGTCTCCTCCGCATCCTCCATCTCGCTCGTTGCTGCTGTAAGCCGATTCACTTCCCGTCCATTCGCTTGCTCGTCCGATCGAACCTGCACAAAGGAGTTTCACCCGTGATACGACTAAAAACAATAGTGACAAACATACTCCATATTTCACTTGATGAAAACAATTGTGTCATCGGTTGTGAAAGTCCAATGTAGATGAGGTCAGAAATCAAAAAGTGTCATTCATGTTCAAATCTCATAATAACGGTGTACGATGTGATTTGATGCTTATGAGCAAAAACTTGACTCTCACGAAAAACGGCTGCAACTCCAATGGAAGTGACATACTCCCATTCACTCACCCATTCATCCAGCCCCCTCGTTGAGTTCAGTAGCATCCTTACCATGTTGCCTTCAATACCAACAACCAACGCCCGAGGGTCCAAACCGAGATCAGCCGAAACCGCCTTTGCCAAGCTACGGTCTATCCTCCTTTTAACGACGGCCCATCGTGCCTGCATCATCATAGTAGCAACCAGTGTGGGGAAATGTGCACATGACCAACTAAATGTCATAAATACAATGAAGAAAAATCTCAGGAAATTTTGGGATTTTTTTTGCTTTCTGAACACTTCTACCGCGAGTCGTACGAAGATTTCTACTATTAGTGAGGAGACTCCTCAATTCAGCTGAGGGGCGCGAATTTATATTCCTATACTGCTATCAACAGATGTAGGGCAATGCTGACAGGAGAAGGTTCTCCCCCTAGTGTTGACTTACCGTTAGATTGGCTGATTCTTGTGCCAACAGTTGGCGTCTCGACTTCAATTCTTCAGCCGCTTGCGCGAATTCACCAGCGATCATCCCAAGAATGCCCTGAGCAGCTCAGGTCCACCGTAACGACGCTTTCAGTTGAACTCACTATTGCATGACCGGAGACACTTTTGAGTGACTCAGTAGACCTGGCCACCTCTCCTTCGACGATGTGGTCACTCTCAGATTTAATTTTCGAGATGTCATCGCTGAGATTCGAACCTGCGCCCTCCGCCGCACCCTTCATCGCTATCTGAAACGAGGTGCAACTATCAGCGAGAGAGGAAGCAACATGCAATTTCCTGCAGTGATTACCTTCACTTTTCCAATTGTCGCATCAAAGCTATCGCGCAACGCATCGAGCGCCTTGCCCGCTGCTCCACTAGAGTTACCAATCTCCTCTCTCATCTTGCGCTTGTTACTCTCCATCTCAAGTAGCTTACCCCGAGCCGCCTTCACCCCTGCCAACGGTATATTCGCCAACACGAATGCATCTACTCCTACTTTTCATAACCGTTGCCAGCTTATCGCCATCAGTCGAGATAGCTCGATGAGCTTCTTCATCGCTCCTATGGTACTGGCCTTCAAGGGACGACATTCTGAAAAAAAACTCTTCCATGGCTCTACCACGATATACGATGGTCCTCACAGCGATGTCATGTTATTCGCAATCTCTGCAAGCTCAGCAGCCAGCTCTCGTTGAGCAGCATCATCAAACTCCGCGACTTTGGCCATCATTGTGGCTTCGTTGGCGTTGACCAAAGCAGCAGACCGGCGAGCCTCCTCTCTGAATCTAGTCTCATCCTCTCCAACAGTCTGAACGAAAATCAGAGATGCCCTGAGATTACATACCGAGAA